>NW_017217502.1:0-12490 GCF_001704415.2 Capra hircus | reverse complement strand
ACCACGGTGGAACGGGACAGCCACTGTGGAAAGGAGGCCAACGTTGGAAGCCTGAGGTTGAGTCGATCCTCGGCTTGAAAGTCGAGGCAGTGCAGGGAAAACATGGACTGAGACATCTGGGGGACTCTGCGGAATGGTGGCATGACCCTGAAGTTCCTCTCGCCTTTCCTGTGGAGAGCGCCTCCTCTTGGAATGCGACGGGAGGGCCGGGAATTCTTTCCCGACCACGCAGGGAAAGGATCCCTCCTCTATAGCTAGGAGGCGGAACGGGGCTCCTCTGGATGTGGGCGGGACTCTCGTGCTTCGTCTCGAGTGGAGACGGGTATGTCGGGGAACTTCTTGAGTTGCAGCAAGGGTGTGAAGACCCGTTGGAAGTTCCAGAGGTTAGGTGTGACTAGCCTCGAGACGCCTCAGCGGAAATGGGCCTCATCTCGCCTGGAGGGGAGAACCTCCTGGATTTTCTCGAGTTGCGGCAGGTGCTCTCGACTTACGACGGGGACCTCAGGAACCCGCTCTGGTGGCCTCAGGAAAGGCCAGTCCCCATGCGAGTTGCTCGGGGGCCTCTCGGGATTCCTCTCCCATCGATGCTGGGGCCTAAGACCTTGTGTGGAGTCAGTTCCGGAACCTGAGGATTCCTCTCCAGTGCTGACATGGATCTTGGGGTACTTCTGGAGTCTCCCCAGGGAGTCAGTCCTCTCTCGAGTGGGGGCATGCCACGTGCGCTTTCCTCCCGAGCTGTAGCAGCGGTGTCCCGCTTCCCTTCACGTGGATCAAGGGATCTGTGGCTTTCCCTCGAGGCTTTCCCACGAGGCTTTCCCACGAGGCTTACCACAGGGCTGTCCCACGTGTCATCGTGGTGTGAGTCGATCCTCGGCTTGAAAGTCGACGGCAGTGCAGGGAAAACAGGTTTCCCTGGAATCGACAGAGACATCTGGGGGACTCTGGGAATGGTGGCACTGACCCTGGAGTTCCTCTCGCCTTTCCTGTGTGAGCCGCCTCCTCTTGAGATGCGACGGGAACGCCGGGAATTCTTTCCCGAACACGCAGGGAAAGGATCCCTCCTCTCAAGCTAGGAGGCGGAAACGGGGACTCCTCTGGATGTGGCGGGACTCTCGTGCTTCGTCTCGAGTGGAGACCGGTATGTCGGGGGAACTTCTTGAGTTGCAGCAAGGGTGTGAAGGACCCTTTGGGAAGTTCCAGAGGTTAGGTGTGATTAGCCTCGAGACGCCTCAGCGGAAATGGGCCTCATCTCGCCTGGAGGGGAGAACCTCCTGGATTTTCTCGAGTTGCGGCAGGTGCTCTCGAACTTACGACGGGGACCTCAGGGACCCGCTCTGGTGGCCTCAGGAAAGGCCAGTCCCCATGCGAGTTGCTCGGGGCCTCTCGGGATTCCTCTCCCGTCGATGACTGGGGCCTAAGACCTTGTGTGGAGTCGTTGCCGGAACGTGAGGATTCCTCTCCAGTGCTGACATGGATCTTGGGGTACTTCTGGAGTCTCCCCAGGGGAGTCAGTCCTCTACTCGAGTGGGGGCATGCACGTGCGCTTTCCTCCGAGCTGTAGCAGCAGGTGTCACGCTTCCCTTCGCGTGGATCAAGGGATCTGTGGCTTTCCATCGAGGCTTTCCCACGAGGCTTTCCCACGAGTCTACCACAGGGCTGTCCCACGTGACCACCGTGGTGTGAGGTCGATCCTCGGCTTGAAATGTCGAGGCAGTGCAGGGAAAACTGGTTTCCCTGTTATGGACTGAGACATCTGGGGGACTCTGGGAATGGTGGCACGACCCTGGAGTTCCTCTCGCCTTTCCTGTGGTGAGCGCCTCCTCTTGAGATGCGACGGGATACGCCGGGAATTCTTTCTCCGACCACAGCAGGGAAATGGATCCCTCCTCTCGAAGCTATGAAGGCGGAAACGGGGCTCCTCTGGATGTGGGTGGGACTCTCGTGCTTCCTCTCGATGTGGAGACGGGTATGTCGAGGGAACTTCTTGAGTTGCAGCAAGGGTGTTAAGGACCCTTTGGAAGTTCCAGAGGTTAGGTGTGATTAGCCATCGAGACGCCTCAGCGGAAATGGGCCTCATCTCGCCTGGAGGGGAGAACCTCCTGGATTTTCTCGAGTTGCGGCAGGTGCTGCTCGACTTAAGACGGGGACCTCAGGGACCCGCTCTGGTGGCCTCAGGAAATGGCCAGTCCCCATGCGAAGTTGCTCGGGGCCTCTCGGGATTCCTCTCCCGTCGATGCAGGGGCCTAAGACCTTGTGTGTGAGTCGATGCCGGAACCTGAGGATTCCTCTCCAGTGCCTGACATGGATCTTGGGTACTTCTGGAAGTCTCCCCAGGGGAAGTCAGTCCTCGTCTCGAGTGGGGCATGCATCGTGCGCTTTCCTCCCGAGCTGGTAGCAGCATGTGTCACGCTTCCCTTCGCGTGGATCAAGGGATCTGTGGCTTTCCCTCGAGGCTTTCCTACGAGGCTTTCCCACGAGGCTTTCCCACAGGGCTGTCCCACGTGCCACCGTGGTGTTGAGTCGATCCTCGGCTTGAAAGTCGAGGCAGTGCAGGGAAAACAGGTTTCCCTGGAATGGACTGAGACATGTGGGGGATTCTGGGAATGGTGGCACGACCCTGGAGTTCCTCTCGCCTTTCCTGTGGAGAGCGCCTCCTCTTGAAATGCGCGGGAACGCCGGGAATTCTTTCCCGACCACGCAGGGAAAGGATCCCTCCTCTGGATCTATCAGGCAGAAACGGGGCTCCTCTGGATGTGGGCGGGACTCTCGTGCTTCCTCTCGAGTGGAGTCAGGTATGTTGGGGAACTTCTTGATTTGCAACAAGGGTGTGAAGGACCCTTTGGAAGTTCCAGAGTTTAGGTGTGATTAGCCTCGAGACGCCTCAGCGGAAATGGGCCTCATCTCGCCTGGAGGGGAGAACCTCCTGGATTTTCTCGAGTTGCGGCAGGTGCTCTCGACTTGAGACGTTGTCCTCAGGGACCCGCTCTGGAGGCCTCTGGAAATGCCAGTCCCCATGGGAGTTGCTCGGGGACCTCTCGGGATCCCTCTCCCGTCGATGCCGGGGCCTAAGACATTGTGTGGAGTCGGTTCCGTAACCTGAGGATTCCTCTCCAGTGCTGAAAAGGATCTTGGGGAACTTCTGGACTCTCCCCAGTGGAGTCAGTCCTCGTCTCGAGTGGGGGCATACAAGTGCGCTTTACTCTCGAGCTGTAGCAGCATTGTAACGCTTCCCTTCGCGTGGATCAAGGGATCTGTGGCTTTCCCTCGAGGCTTTCCCACGAGGCTTTCCCACGAGGCTTTCCCACAGGGCTGTCCCACGTGGCAACGTGGTGTGAGTCGATCCTCTGCTTGAAAGTCGAAACAGTGCAGGGAAAACAGGTTTCCCTGGAATGGACTGAGATATCTGGAGGACTCTGGGAATGGTGGCACAACCCTGGAGTTCCTCACGCCTTTCCTGTGGAGAGTGCCTCCTCTTGAGATGCGACAGGAACGCCGAGGAATTCTTTCCCGACCACGCAGGGAAAGGAACCCGTCTCTCGAGCAAGGAGGCCGAAACGGGTCTCCTCTGGATGTGGGCGGGACTCTCGTGCTTCATCCTGAGTGGAGTCGGGTATGCCGGGGAACTTCTTGAGTTGTAGCAAGGGTGTGAAGGACCCTTTGGAAGTTCCAGAAGTTAGGTGTGATTAGCCTCTAGACGCCTCAGCGGAAATGGGCCTCATCTCCCCTGGAGGGGAGAACCTCCTGGATTTTCTCGAGTTGTGGCAGGTGCTCTCGACTTACGACGGGGACCTCAGGGACCTGCTCTGGTGGCCTCAGGAAAGGCCAATCCCCATGCGAGTTGCTCAGGGGCCTCTCGGGATTCCTCTCCCGTCGATGCCGGGGCTTAAGACCATGTGTGGAATCGGTGTCGGAACCTGAGGATTACTCTCCAGTGCTGACATGGATCTTGGGGAACTTCTGGAGCCTACCCAGGGGACTCAGTCCTCGTCTCGAGTTGGCGCATCCGACGTGAGATTTGCTCCCGAGCTGAAGCAGCAGTGTCACGCTTCCCTTCGCGTGGATCAAGGGATCTGTGGCTTTCCCCCGAGGCTTTCCCACGAGGCTTTCCCACGAGGCTTTCCCACAGGGCTGTCCCACGTGCCACCGTGGTGTGAGTCGATTCTCGGCTTGAAAGTCGAGGCAGTGCAGGGAAAACAGGTTTCCCTGGAATGGACTGAGACATCTGGGGGACTCTGGGAATGGTGGCACAACCCAGGAGTTCCTCTCGCCTTTCCTGTGGAGAGCGCCTCCTCTTGAGATGCGACGGGAACCCCGGGAATTCTTTCCCGACCACGCAGGGAAAGGATCCCTCCTCTCGAGCTAGGAGGCGGAAACGGGACTCCTCTGGATGTGGGCGGGACTCTCGTGCTTCCTCTCGAGTGGAGACGGATATGTCGGGGAACTTCTTGAGTTGCAGCAAGGGTGTGAAGGACCCTTTGGAAGTTCCAGAGGTTAGGTGTGATTAGCCTCGAGACCCCTCAGCGGAAATGGGCCTCATCTCGCCTGGAGGGGAGAACCTCCTGGATTTTCTCGAGTTGTGGCAGGTGCTCTCGAGTTATGACGGGGACATCAGGGACCCTCTCTGGTGGCCTCAGGAAAGGCCAGACGCCATGCGAGTTGCTCGGGGGCCTCTCGGGATTCCTCTCCCGTAGATGCAGTCGCCTAAGACCTTGTGTGGAGTCGGTGCCGGAACCTGAGGATTCCTCTCCAGTGCTTACATGGATCTTGGGGTACTTCTGGAGTCTCCCAGGTGAGTCAGTCCTCATATCTATTGGGGGCATGCATGTGCAATTTCCTCCAGAGCTGTAGCAGCAGTGTCACTCTTCCCTTCGCGTGGATCCAGGAATCTGTGGCTTTCCTTGGAGGCTTTCCCACGAGGCTTTCCCACGAGGCTTTCCCACGACGTTTTCCCACTGGGCTGTCCCACGTACCACCGTGGTGTGAGTCGATCCTCGGCTTGAAAGTCGAGGCAGTGCTGGGAAAACTGGTTTCCCTGTTATGGACTGAGCATCTGGGGGACTCTGGGAATAGTGGCACGACCCAGGAGTTCCTCTCGCCTTTCCTGTGGTGAGCGCCTCCACTTGAGATGCGACGGGATCGCCGGGAATTCTTTCTCGACCACACAGGAAAAGAATCCCTCCTCTGGAACTATGAAGCGGAAACGGGGCTCCTCTGGATGTGGGTGGGACTCTCGTGCTTCCTCTCGATTGGAAACGGGTATGTCGAGGAACTTCTTGTGTTGCAGCAAGGGTGTTAAGGACCCTTTGGAAGTTCCAGAGGTTAGGTGTGATTAGCATCGAGACGCCTCAGGGGAAATGGGCCTCATCTCGCCCTGAAGGGGAGAACCTCCTGGATTTTCTCGAGTTGCGGCAGGTACTGTGGACTTAAGACGGGGACCTCAGGGACCGCCCTGGTGGCCTCAGGAAATGCCAGTCCCCATGCGAATTGCTCGGGGGCCTCTCGGCATTCCTCTCCCGTCGATGCCGGGGCCTAAGACCTTGTGTGTAGTCGATGCCGGAACCTGAGGATTCCTCTCCAGCCCTGACATGGATCTTGGGGTACTTCTGGAGTCTCCCCAGGGAAGTCAGTCCGCGTCTCGAGTCGGGGCATGCACGTGCGCTTTCCTCCCGAGCTGTAGCAGCAGTGTCGCGCTTCCCTTTGCGTGGATCAACGGATCTGTAGCTTTCCCTCGAGGCTTTCCCAGGAGGCTTTCCCACGAGGCTTTCCCACAGGGCTGTCCCACGTGCCACCGTGGTGTGAGTCGATCCTTGGGTTGAAAGTCGAGGCAGTGCAGGGAAAACAGGTTTCCCTGGAATGGACTGAGACATCTGGGGGACTCTGGGAATGGTGGCACGACCCTGGAGTTCCTCTCGCCTTTCCTGTGGAGAGCGCCTGCCGGAAGCCTTTGTGAGGAATCCCGCCCGTGACAAGGTCATGAGGAAGGAAGCTGACATACGCAAGGCGTGCTCAGACTTCAGGGGCCCCTCTGGAAATTCCTAAGCATGTACCCCAACAAAAATCTGCCGGCTTTTGTGCTCTGCTTTTCCACTCTTCTGACATTTTCTGGAAAAAGTCAATTCAGGGCTTTAGTCTTCTGCATTTGAAAGAGTGTTTCAATCCAAAAAACCCCTCCGATGGCTTTCTAGCCTGCCTGCAGGACTCTGCAAGTGTGTTTGTTTGAGGCCTCCTGACCGCAGGAGGCACAGGAAGCTTAAAACATCCTAGGAATGTAGGGGCTTCCGAGGAGTCAAAATCTTTAGAATAGGACTGATTATAAGTTTCATTTGTTGAGTCAATGTTTGCTGCCAAATTTTCATATCCTTTATTTTTAGATATAGTTGGTATATAGAAAAACAGTAGTAGACCTAGTATTAGCAACATTAGATCCTCGAGTTAAGTACCTTCTTTGTTATATCCCACTGCACCTTTGTTCTATCGCACTGCACCTTTGTTCTATAGAGATGTAACTTTAATGCTTTAAGGAGATGCAGATTAAAAAAAACACTTCAGGGGAAACAAAATTAACATTCATTAAGGAAGAGAGCTAAAAAGTGTTAACAAGCCTCTTGGCCAGAAGATAATGTAAATCACCAGAGACCTTTTGTATACAAAATGATGTATAGAAAGAGTCTGCGCTGCGAACGCTACATAATTCTGTGTTACCCATTGATCTCCATGTTTTATCAAAAGTATAAAAGGCCTTCTGAACAATAAAGGATTGGACCAGTTTCTCGAACTAGTCTCTCGGCCTAGTTTCTTGGGACTCTGGATCCCCCCATGTCTCTCTCTCTCTCTTCTTCTCTCCCCTTCCCTCTCTCTGCTCTTTACTTTAACTTCAGGCTGAATCTGCCATCTGGGGCGCGGAGGCTCGCCAGGTCTACTTACTTGCCCCGGCTGCTAAGACCCGCACGAAAGGGAGCTTAAGGCGAGGCACCCTTAGATATTCAAGCGGGCGCCGGTGGCCAAACGTAGATGGTGCAAATTCCTTGTCTGGAATTTTAATGGCCTTCCGTGAAAACCAAGCTATTCAGCCCTCTTCCTCCACTTAATCTTCTTATTACACTATAGTTTCTTAACCTAATCTTACATTAATAAACAAACAAGTCTTTCCACGCCAACGCCGTCCACCCTTCGAATTCCCTGGATCCACCGGGGCTGGACCCTGGCAAGCGCCTCCACTTGAGATGCGACGGGAACGCGGGGAATTCTTTCCCCACCACGCAGGAAAAGGATCCCTCCTCTCGAGCTAGGAGGCGGAAACGGGGCTCCTCTGGATGTGGGCGGGACTCTCGTGCTTCCTCTCGAGTGGAGACGGGTATGTCAGAGAACTTCTTGAGTTGCAGCAAGGGTGTGAAGGACCCTTTGGAAGTTCCAGATGTTAGATGTGATTAGCCTCGAGACGCCTCAGCGGAAATGGGCCTCATTTCGCCTGGAGGGGAGAACCTCCTGGATTTTCTCGAGTTGCGGCAGGTGCTCTCGACTTACGACGGGGACCTCAGGGACCCGCTCTGGTGGCCTCAGGAAAGTCCAGTCCCCATGCGAGTTGCTCGGGGGCCTCTCGGGATTCCTCTCCCATCGATGCAGGGGCCCTAGATCTTGTGTGGAATCGGTGCCGTAACCTGAGCATTCCTCTCCAGTGCTGACATGGATCTTGGGGTACTTCTGGAGTCTGCCCAAGGGAGTCAGTCCTCGTCTCGAGAGGGGGCATGCACGTGCGCTTTCCTCCCGAGCTGTAGCAGCAGTGTCGCGCTTCCCTTCCCGTGGATAAAGGGATCTGTGGCTTTCCCTCGAGGCTTTCCCACAGGGCTGTCCCACGTGCCACCATGGTGTGAGTCGATCCTCGGCTTGAAAGTCGAAACAGTGCAGGGAAAACAGGTTTCCCTGGAATGGACTGAGACATCTGGAGGACTCTGGGAATGGTGGCACGACCCTGGAGTTCCTCTCACCTTTCCTGTGGAGAGTGCCTCCTCTTAAGATGCGACAGGAACGCCGGGAATTCTTTCCCGAAAACGCAGGGGAAGGAACCCGTCTCTCGAGCAAGGAGGCGGAAACGGGGCTCCTCTGGATGTGGGCGGGACTCTCGTGCTTCCTCTCGAGTGGAGACGGGTATGTCGGGGAACTTTTAGAGTTGCAGCAAGGGTGTGAAGGACCCGTTGGAAGTTCCAGAAGTTAGGTGTGATTAGCCTCGAGACGCCTCAGCGGAAATGGGCCTCATCTCGCCTGGAGGGGAGAACCTCCTGGATTTTCTCGAGTTGCGGCAGGTGCTCTCGACTTACGACGGGGACCTCAGGGACCTGCTCTGGTGGCCTCAGGAAAGGCCAATCCCCATGCGAGTTGCTCAGGGGCCTCTCGGGATCCTCTCCCGTCGATGCTGGGGCTTAAGACCATGTGTGGAGTCGGTGTCGAAACCTGTGGATTCCTCTCCAGTGCTGACATGGATCTTGGGGTACTTCTGGAGTCTCCCCAGGGGACTCAGTCCTCGTCTCGAGTGGGGGCATCCAAGTGCGCTTTCCTCCCGAGCTGTAGCAGCAAGGTCACACTTTCCTTCGCATGGATCAAGGGATCTGTGGCTTTCCTTCGAGGCTTTCCCACGAGGATTTCCCACGAGGATTTCCCACAGGGCTGTCCCACGTACCACCGTGGTGTGAGTCGATCCTCGGCTTGAATGTCGAGGCAGTGCTGGGAAAACTGGTTTCCCTGTTATGGACTGAGCATCTGGGGGACTCTGGGAATAGTGGCACGACCCAGGAGTTCCTCTCGCCTTTCTGTGGTGAGCGCCTCCACTTGAGATGCGACGGGATCGCCGGGAATTCTTTCTCGACCTCACAGGAAATGAATCCCTCCTCTGGAACTATGAAGCGGAAACGGGGCTCCTCTGGATGTGGGTGGGACTCTCGTGCTTCCTCTCGATTGGAAACGGGTATGTCGAGGAACTTCTTGTGTTGCAGCAAGGGTGTTAAGGACCCTTTGGAAGTTCCAGAGGTTAGGTGTGATTAGCATCGAGACGCCTCAGGGGAAATGGGCCTCATCTCCCCTGAAGGGGAGAACCTCCTGGATTTTCTCGAGTTGCGGCAGGTACTGTGGACTTAAGACGGGGACCTCAGGGACCGCCCTGGTGGCCTCAGGAAATGCCAGTCCCCATGCGAATTGCTCGGGGGCCTCTCGGCATTCCTCTCCCGTCGATGCCGGGGCCTAAGACCTTGTGTGTAGTCGATGCCGGAACCTGAGGATTCCTCTCCAGCCCTGACATGGATCTTGGGGTACTTCTGGAGTCTCCCCAGGGAAGTCAGTCCGCGTCTCGAGTCGGGGCATGCACGTGTGCTTTCCTCCCGAGCTGTAGCAGCAGTGTCGCGCTTCCCTTTGCGTGGATCAACGGATCTGTAGCTTTCCCTCGAGGCTTTCCCAGGAGGCTTTCCCACGAGGCTTTCCCACAGGGCTGTCCCACGTGCCACCGTGGTGTGAGTCGATCCTTGGGTTGAAAGTCGAGGCAGTGCAGGGAAAACAGGTTTCCCTGGAATGGACTGAGACATCTGGGGGACTCTGGGAATGGTGGCACGACCCTGGAGTTCCTCTCGCCTTTCCTGTGGAGAGCGCCTGCCGGAAGCCTTTGTGAGGAATCCCGCCCGTGACAAGGTCATGAGGAAGGAAGCTGACATACGCAAGGCGTGCTCAGACTTCAGGGGCCCCTCTGGAAATTCCTAAGCATGTACCCCAACAAAAATCTGCCGGCTTTTGTGCTCTGCTTTTCCACTCTTCTGACATTTTCTGGAAAAAGTCAATTCAGGGCTTTAGTCTTCTGCATTTGAAAGAGTGTTTCAATCCAAAAAACCCCTCCGATGGCTTTCTAGCCTGCCTGCAGGACTCTGCAAGTGTGTTTGTTTGAGGCCTCCTGACCGCAGGAGGCACAGGAAGCTTAAAACATCCTAGGAATGTAGGGGCTTCCGAGGAGTCAAAATCTTTAGAATAGGACTGATTATAAGTTTCATTTGTTGAGTCAATGTTTGCTGCCAAATTTTCATATCCTTTATTTTTAGATATAGTTGGTATATAGAAAAACAGTAGTAGACCTAGTATTAGCAACATTTAGATCCTCGAGTTAAGTACCTTCTTTGTTATATCCCACTGCACCTTTGTTCTATCGCACTGCACCTTTGTTCTATAGAGATGTAACTTTAATGCTTTAAGGAGATGCAGATTAAAAAAAACACTTCAGGGGAAACAAAATTAACATTCATTAAGGAAGAGAGCTAAAAAGTGTTAACAAGCCTCTTGGCCAGAAGATAATGTAAATCACCAGAGACCTTTTGTATACAAAATGATGTATAGAAAGAGTCTGCGCTGCGAACGCTACATAATTCTGTGTTACCCATTGATCTCCATGTTTTATCAAAAGTATAAAAGGCCTTCTGAACAATAAAGGATTGGACCAGTTTCTCGAACTAGTCTCTCGGGCCTAGTTTCTTGGGACTCTGGATCCCCCCATGTCTCTCTCTCTCTCTTCTTCTCTCCCCTTCCCTCTCTCTGCTCTTTACTTTAACTTCAGGCAGAATCTGCCATCTGGGGCGCGGAGGCTCGCCAGGTCTACTTACTTGCCCCGGCTGCTAAGACCCGCACGAAAGGGAGCTTAAGGCGAGGCACCCTTAGATATTCAAGCGGGCGCCGGTGGCCAAACGTAGATGGTGCAAATTCCTTGTCTGGAATTTTAATGGCCTTCCGTGAAAACCAAGCTATTCAGCCCTCTTCCTCCACTTAATCTTCTTATTACACTATAGTTTCTTAACCTAATCTTACATTAATAAACAAACAAGTCTTTCCACGCCAACGCCGTCCACCCTTCGAATTCCCTGGATCCACCGGGGCTGGACCCTGGCAAGCGCCTCCACTTGAGATGCGACGGGAACGCGGGGAATTCTTTCCCCACCACGCAGGAAAAGGATCCCTCCTCTCGAGCTAGGAGGCGGAAACGGGGCTCCTCTGGATGTGGGCGGGACTCTCGTGCTTCCTCTCGAGTGGAGACGGGTATGTCAGAGAACTTCTTGAGTTGCAGCAAGGGTGTGAAGGACCCTTTGGAAGTTCCAGATGTTAGATGTGATTAGCCTCGAGACGCCTCAGCGGAAATGGGCCTCATTTCGCCTGGAGGGGAGAACCTCCTGGATTTTCTCGAGTTGCGGCAGGTGCTCTCGACTTACGACGGGGACCTCAGGGACCCGCTCTGGGTGGCCTCAGGAAAGTCCAGTCCCCATGCGAGTTGCTCGGGGGCCTCTCGGGATTCCTCTCCCATCGAATGCCGGGGGCCCTAGATCTTGTGTGGAATCGGTGCCGTAACCTGAGCATTCCTCTCCAGTGCTGACATGGATCTTGGGGTACTTCTGGAGTCTGCCCAAGGGAGTCAGTCCTCGTCTCGAGAGGGGGCATGCACGTGCGCTTTCCTCCCGAGCTGTAGCAGCAGTGTCGCGCTTCCCTTCCCGTGGATAAAGGGATCTGTGGCTTTCCCTCGAGGCTTTCCCACAGGGCTGTCCCACGTGCCACCATGGTGTGAGTCGATCCTCGGCTTGAAAGTCGAAACAGTGCAGGGAAAACAGGTTTCCCTGGAATGGACTGAGACATCTGGAGGACTCTGGGAATGGTGGCACGACCCTGGAGTTCCTCTCACCTTTCCTGTGGAGAGTGCCTCCTCTTAAGATGCGACAGGAACGCCGGGAATTCTTTCCCGAAACACGCAGGGAAAGGAACCCGTCATCTCGAGCAAGGAGGCGGAAACGGGCTCCTCTGGATGTGGGCGGGACTCTCGTGCTTCCTCTCGAGTGGAGACGGGTATGTCGGGGAACTTCTTAGAGTTGCAGCAAGGGTGTGAAGGACCCTTTGGAAGTTCCAGAAGTTAGGTGTGATTAGCCTCGAGACGCCTCAGCGGAAATGGGCCTCATCTCGCCTGGAGGGGGAGAACCTCCTGGATTTTCTCGAGTTGCGGCAGGTGCTCTCGACTTACGACGGGGACCTCAGGGACCTGCTCTGGTGGCCTCAGGAAAGGCCAATCCCCATGCGAGTTGCTCAGGGGCCTCTCGGGATCCTCTCCCGTCGATGCTGGGGCTTAAGACCATGTGTGGAGTCGGTGTCGAAACCTGTGGATTCCTCTCCAGTGCTGACATGGATCTTGGGGTACTTCTGGAGTCTCCCCAGGGGACTCAGTCCTCGTCTCGAGTGGGGGCATCCAGTGCGCTTTCCTCCCGAGCTGTAGCAGCAGTGTCACGCTTTCCTTCGCATGGATCAAGGGATCTGTGGCTTTCCTTCGAGGCTTTCCCACGAGGATTTCCCACAGGGCTGTCCCAGTGCCACCGTGGTGTGAGTCGATCCTCGGCTTGAAAGTCGAGCATGGGGAAAACAGTTTCCCTGAATGGACTGAGACATCTGGGGATCTTGTGGCACGACCCGGACCTCTGCCTCTCGATCGACC
>NW_017217501.1:0-12492 GCF_001704415.2 Capra hircus | reverse complement strand
AAGTGATGTGGGTTTGATCCCTGGTTCAGGAAGATAACAATTCATACACATGTTTTCTGGAACCAGTTTGATACTCTATGAGTTTTTTTTTTCTGTATCCAGAAAAACAAATGCTGTTCAAGGACACTGAAAGAACCCTGATTTCGAAAATCAGATCTGTATTGTGAACAATGCTTCGATATCCGTGAGTCGAAGCATAGTATTATGCCTATCATCCTTGTATTTCCCTCAGTGAAATATGTTGAGGAAAACTCTCATCGTGGTCTAGAGTCACGAAGAAGCTAAATAGCATTCATCCTTTACGTTGACAACTGTGAATCTAAATCTCCTGTGAATCCTATGTGACAACCACACATACCAACATGAGTTATCAGTATTATATCGATATTTTTAGTCCTATTGTATGTCAACTAAAAATCAATATCTAATTGTACATGAAGTCAAGACATAAAGTCAGTGCAAATACAAAATGTTCCATCCTTTGAGAAAGGGAGAAAAACATCTCTGTGCTTAGCCTATCGCATTTTTATGGATTAGATCCTTAAGTAGTTTATTCACCACACACCCCTTGAATGATTCACAAGTCTTAGAGAAGAAAGGTCATTTCTCTTAAACAATGAGTAGTTCAACTCTTCTCAAAGCAAAGTCATAAGTGAGTCTAATTTTGCGTGAGCCCATGAAAACTCAGTGTTTTCATTATGCTTGTGCTTATGATGGGAGGAGGTCTGAGAAGGCGCTTCTGAAGGATTATTCATACCAGTCTTTCTCATATGTATGGAGTCTTTAAAGATCGAATCACCGAGGTGTTGCTTCTACACTTGTACTAGGCCGAGCAGCAACATTCCTTTCTCCCTAAGTGCAGTAGACGTCTGTCTTCTGTCCTTGGAGTATGTATTGGCTTGAGCTCACCACAGCCTAGTAGATGGAAATCGTCAGGATATTCTGGAAACCCTTTGGATTTCAGTCTGCTCAGGAGGTTACCCACTGCTGCAAACCTCTGGATTTTCCACGCACTTTTAACAACCTCAGATGAAGGATACAAGTCAACACTCGTGACAGCCACGGGCTTCCATGGCCTATCCATGATTGTTGGCTTTGCTTTCATAATCATCCTGTTTCTTATACCAACTAAACTGTCACTGTATTTTTTTCATGACCATTTTATCTTTGACGGTTTTTAGATCTATTATGGATTTTCCTATATAATCTTCACTCATCGGTGAGGGTCTTCTGTTAGTAGTAGTTACGACAACTGACTTCAGTCAGTTAGCTGTGGCAGAATAGAAAAAAGAATGACCCACTGTATATTATTCGTATTATGTATCAATATATTATTCGTTTTATTGTTTGCAGTCATCCACTTCCAAGTTTCCGAAATAAAACTTTCAGAAAAAATCACATCCTTTGGAATGTCCGTTTGACTGAATAGGAGCACGGAAATGCTATTCCATAAAATTGTTTACAGTTTCCATTCCATTCCTCCTGTTTGATGTAGATATTGGCCTTTGGTTCTATCACTAGCTTTGCAAGTAAAAAAATTCATTAGAGCTCATATGGTAATTTTACTGTTGGCAATAAGTTTAGCATAAAATGAACACAGAAGAGGTTACAGTAGACCAAATATGAAAGTCAGTTGAAAGAAAACATAGTGTTGAATGTTGACAGTAGGAATATAGTTATGAAGTTCTTATTATTATTCTATCCTTTCCCGTTTCTTTGCAGGGTGTTAATGTACAGATTCCAGTCCTATGGCTGGAGTGAAGAATAGTATCATGATTCTGAGAGCAACTCTACTAAGTCTTCACGCTCATGTCACTCAAGGTTTTTTAATACCTATTATGTTAGTCGTTGTTGTAGTTTGTGAAGTCACATAAGTTGCATTCACTCAAGCAATAGTATCAAACAGCTATGGCATCAATTCTAGATGTGAATCGATATCGAATGTGAATCCATTTCACTGTGACAAGTGATTATTGCAGATATTCTATTCATGCCAGTAAGGAAAGCTGTGCAGAAATAATATAATGTTTATGAAGAAAATAAGATTTGCTAATTTGTTGTATTATTCTCTTTCTTTTCAACAGATTGAATGACAACAGGCTCCACTTTTCATTCACTTGTATGACTATGAGCAGTTTGACCAAGTTGAAGAAGATGACTCGTTTGTAGTCTTCCTCATCAGCTCAATTCCATCTACTGGCTTTCAAATCATTTAGTACAGAGCTCACCGTCTAGGTGTTCATCCAGTGTTTTGTTTGCTTATCATGCAGGATCATTTTCAAAGGAAAAGTATGTGTGTATGAGTTAGAGCTCTGATCCCAAGAGTCCATGTAGAAGGCTTCCCCTGAGAAGTGTATCGTTTTGGCACCAATGCTACTGAAACGTGTGAATGTGGGTATACCACGCATCCCAATAAGGTCCACAGCTTCACAGGCTGCTTCTTTGAAACGCCCAGTACTCCATGACATTCCATTCATCTGAGGACTAAATATAGCCAACGTAGGCTGTGTTTGCCAAATAGACTTTGAAGTATTCTTCACACAGTCCTTCATCGACGCCAGTTTTCAGATCGAAGAAACCCTTGCTCCATGAAGTGTGTGAACACATATACTCATGTTTTGTTTGCGGATTTTAAAGTCATTCTTCAGTTTTGTTGGAGGAATGGTTCTGTATATGCCCCGTGGATCTGTGCATGAAAGCCCTAATAACTAATGTGAATCGACTTCACTACCAAGGGATGTTTTCATATCTATTGAGGATTTAGTTCATGTATTTCGATTTTAACTTTCTGTCTTACAGCCTTGTTTGTAGATCGAAGCTATTTGAAAGTGTCATCTGGTTTTCAATGGCTTGTGAGGTTATTCATGAGTGGTTTATAAAACCGAATGGATTGTACGTAGCCATACTTTGTTGTCATTCTATGAATTTGAAGAATGTCTGAAGAATGTCTGCAGTTATGCCTTAAAGATTCATACAATTGATGTCCAATATTTATCTCAATAGACTTGCTTTCAATTTGTAGTTTCCTATGCATATGTCTTTCTTTATGGATTTGGGTAGAAGTCGTATTGGAACACTGAAAAATCTGTGATATCAGCCGTGCTGACCTTCTTTCCGGTGGTCATCATTAAGATTTTCACGCTCACTGTCACTTTGTGCAATGCTATGGATCCTAGTGGAAACAGGTGCCGTTCATCCTACTTTTGTGAAGATTGAACTCATCGTAGAAAGTGGAATTTGTTGAAATATTTATGGTATCAATATATCCTGTGTATATAATTACCCAGATTACGGGTGCGTATCTGATTGCTAAGTTATAAAATGTATGAGATAGATGTGATCCATCAATGGCGATTGGATACGTGGTGGAGAGGTATTTTGGTGATGCAAGAGATTTAAATGATGTGATCAGAGTATTTATATCCCTTTTATGTGGATAATGGGTCTTGGATCGATGTTTGAAACATTCCAACCTTGTCTTTTGTTATGCATGGGAAGTGTCCAAAACGAAGATGATGCAGGTACGTACTTCAAGGGTAAGTATAGGGTTGAGGGCGTGACTATGAAGTGGGTTAGGGTTAGGATGTGGATAGGGTGTCGGGTGAGGGAAGGGTTAAGGTTACAGTGTGCAGAACAGCCCCCCAACTTGTTAGGGTGAGGGGTGAGGCGTGAGGGTTAGGGTTAGGGGTGAGGGTGAGGGTAAGGCTTCAAGGTGAGGGTGAGGGTAAGGGTTCAGGGTGAGGGTGTGGGTGAGGGCGAGGGTAAGGGCTCGGGGTGAGGGTTCAGGGTGAAGGTGTGGGTCTCACATCTGATAAACGATTGCATTCCAAATATACCCTTCATTTCCCTCGAACAGAGCTCTCACTGTTGGAGCCCTTGGCAGTGTGGAAGCCACCGGCCCCTAAGCCACCACAAGAACGCCTGGGGCCTAGGTGCAAAGGCAAGGCAGGAGCAGAGCTGAGGCCAGGAAGGTGCCAGTGGCGTCTCCCAACCTCGTGCAGACTGCTCCTTCCTGGGCAGGAAGTCTAGAAGCCAGGCAAGTCTGGGCAAGGCTCGCCCCAGGCAGAGCAGCCTCGCGCAAGGAACTCTGCCAGATCAGGGCTCTCAGCGGAGCTGGAGCTCTGCCATACTGGAGGCGCACTCGGCTCCACCCCAGCAAGGCTTGCAGCAGCAGGCGACTGGGCTGCCTCCTCTTCCCCGGAGGAGGCTCCCTTCCACTTGTCCTGTGCACTCGGCTTCCAGGCGGAGCCATACCTCGCCTCCTGCAGGTCTTGGCTCAGGGGTTACTTCCCCTGAGCTGGGGTTGTGGGCGGGAACCCAGACACGCAGGGGCAGGCCCCAACAACCTGCACACAGCTCTGCTGGGGAGAAGAGCATTAGGGAACCTATGTATTTCAGGCAAATGATGGGAGACCACAAGTGAGTCGC
The DNA here is from genome assembly GCF_001704415.2 of Capra hircus. Taxonomy (NCBI): domain Eukaryota; kingdom Metazoa; phylum Chordata; class Mammalia; order Artiodactyla; family Bovidae; genus Capra; species Capra hircus. The sequence continues at coordinate 8,064 of NW_017217501.1, read as the reverse complement.
CAGCCTGCTGGCTGCAGACACCACCCAGGGGCCCTGGGTGCATGGTGCTCTCAATGTGGCGCTGAGTCTGGACAGCCAAGCAACAGCTGAAGGAGCTCTGCAGTTGCCCTTCCCTTCCCGTCGACAGAGCTCTCAGTGCTGGAGCCCTTGGAAGTGTGGAACTCAGCGATCCCTAAGCCCTCCCAAACACATGTCTCTGCTGGGGAGGAGAGTGCTAGGGAACATACGTCTCTCACACACTTTCTAGGCACACACGGAGTCAGCCTCTGGGAGTGTGGGGATGCAAAACCCAGCCAGGGGCCCTTGGAACCTGGTGCTCTCCGTGCGGAGCTTTGTCTGGGCGGCCAAGCAACCGCTGAAGGAGCCCTGCTGTTGCCCTTCGCTTCCCTCTGACAGAGCTTTCACTGCTGGAGCCCTTGGCAGTGTGCAACCCACCAGCCCCTAAGCCCTCCTCAAGGACGCTTGGGACCTAAGTGCAAAGGCAAGGCAGGGGTAGAGCTGAAGCCAGGAAGGCGCCAGTGGCGTTTCCGAGCCTCACACAGCCTGCTCCTTCCTGGGGAGGGAGCCTTAAAGCAAGGCAAGTCTGCGCAAGGCTCGCCTATGGCAGAGCATCTTGGTGCCAGGAACTCTGCCAGATCGGGCCTCTGAACAGAGCTAGAGATCTGCCGTACTGGAGTCGCACTTAGCTTTCGTGTAAGCAGGGATTTCAGCTTGACGGGGACTTGCTGCCTCCTCTTCCCCCGAGGAGGCTCGCTTCCCTGCTGGCTGTGCACTCGCCTATCAGGCGGGGGCGCAGGGCTCCTCCAGCAGGTCTTGCCTCAGGGGCTGCTTCCCCTGAGTTGGGGCTGTGGGCAGGAACCCAGACACGCAGGATCAGGCCCCAAACACCTGCACATGTCTCTGCTGGGGAGGAGAGTGCTAGGGAACCTACGTCTGTCATACACTTTCTGGGCACCCAAGGAATCAGCCTCCGTGTGTGCGGGGCTGAAAACCCCAGCCAGGGGACCTGGGAGCCTGGTGCTCTCCGTGTGGCGCTGAATCTGGGCGGCCAAGCAACCGCTGGAGGAGCCCTGCAGTTGCCCTTCCCTTCCCTCTGACAGAATTCTCACTGCTGGAGCCCTTGGCAGTGTGCAACCCACCAGCCCCTAAGCTCTCCTTAAGGAGGACTGGGACCTAAGTGCAAAGGCAAGGCAGGATTGGAGCTGAGGCAAGAAAGGCGCCAGTGGCGACTCCCAGGCTCCTGCTGCCTGCTCCTTCCTGGAGAGGCAGCCTAAAAGCAAGGCAAGTCTGGGCAAGGCTAGCCCCCGGCAGAGCAGCCTCGCGCCAGGAACTCTGCCAGATCGGGGCTCTGAGCAGAGCTAGAGCTCTGCCGTACTGGAGGCGCACTTAGCTCCGTGCAAGCAGGGCTTTCAACTTGACGGGGCTGGGCTGCCTCCTCTTCCCCCGAGGAGGCTCGCTTCCCTGCTGGCTGTGCACTCGCCTATCAGGCGGGGGCGCAGGGCTCCTCCAGCAGGTCTTGCCTCAGGGGCTGCTTCCCCTGAGTTGGGGCTGTGGGCAGGAACCCAGACACGCAGGATCAGGCCCCAAACACCTGCACATGTCTCTGCTGGGGAGGAGAGTGCTAGGGAACCTACGTCTGTCATACACTTTCTGGGCACCCAAGGAATCAGCCTCCGTGTGTGCGGGGCTGAAAACCCCAGCCAGGGGCCCTGGGAGCCTGGTGCTCTCGGTGCGGCGCTGATTCTAGGCGGCCTAGAAACCGCTGGAGGAGCCCTGCAGTTGCCCTTCCCTTCCCTCTGACAGAGCTCTCACTGCTGAAGCCCTTGGCAGTGTGCAACCCACCACCCCTAAGCCCTCCCCAACGACGCCTGGCACCTATGTGCAAAGGCAAGGCAGGATTGGAGCTGAGGCAAGGAAGGCACCAGTGGCGTCTCCCAGGCTCGCTCAGACAGCTCCTTCCTGGGGAGGGAGCCTAAAAGCAAGGCAAGTCTGGGCAAGGCGAGCCCCCGGCCGAGCAGCCTCGCGCCAGAAACTCTGCCAGATCGGGGCTCTGAGCAGAGCTAGAGCTCTGCCGTACTGGAGGCGCCACTTAGCTCCGTGCAAGCAGGGCTTTCCTCTTGACTGGGCTCGGCTGCCTCCTCTTCTCCCGAGGAGGCTCGCTACACTGCTGGCTGTGCTCTCGCCTATCAGGCGGGGGCGCAGGGCTCCTCCAGCAGGTCTTGCCTCAGGGGCTGCTTCCCCTGAGTTGAGGCTGTGGGCGGGAACCCAGACACGCAGGATCAGGCCCCAACCACCTGCACATGTCTCTGCTGGGGAGGAGAGTGCTAGGGAACCTACGTCTCTCACACACTTTCTAGGCACCCACGGAGTCAGCCTCTGGGAGTGTGGGGATGCAAAACCCAGCCAGGGGCCCTTGGAACCTGGTGCTCTCCGTGCGGAGCTTTGTCTGGGCGGCCAAGGAACCGCTGAAGGAGCCCTGCTGTTGCCCTTCGCTTCCCTCTGACAGAGCTTTCACTGCTGGAGCCCTTGGCAGTGTGCAACCCACCAGCCCCTAAGCCCTCCTCAAGGACGCTTGGGACCTAAGTGCAAAGGCAAGGCAGGGGTAGAGCTGAAGCCAGGAAGGCGCCAGTGGCGTTTCCGAGCCTCACACAGCCTGCTCCTTCCTGGGGAGGGAGCCTTAAAGCAAGGCAAGTCTGCGCAAGGCTCGCCTATGGCAGAGCATCTTGGTGCCAGGAACTCTGCCAGATCGGGCCTCTGAACAGAGCTAGAGATCTGCCGTACTGGAGTCGCACTTAGCTTCGTGTAAGCAGGGATTTCAGCTTGACGGGGACTTGGCTGCCTCCTCTTCCCCCGAGGAGGCTCGCTTCCCTGCTGGCTGTGCACTCGCCTATCAGGCGGGGGCGCAGGGCTCCTCCAGCAGGTCTTGCCTCAGGGGCTGCTTCCCCTGAGTTGGGGCTGTGGGCAGGAACCCAGACACGCAGGATCAGGCCCCAAACACCTGCACATGTCTCTGCTGGGGAGGAGAGTGCTAGGGAACCTACGTCTGTCATACACTTTCTGGGCACCCAAGGAATCAGCCTCCGTGTGTGCGGGGCTGAAAACCCCAGCCAGGGGCCCTGGGAGCCTGGTGCTCTCCGTGTGGCGCTGAATCTGGGCGGCCAAGCAACCGCTGGAGGAGCCCTGCAGTTGCCCTTCCCTTCCCTCTGACAGAGTTCTCACTGGCTGGAGCCCTTGGCAGTGTGCAACCCACCAGCCCCTAAGCTCTCCTTAAGGAGGACTGGGACCTAAGTGCAAAGGCAAGGCAGGATTGGAGCTGAGGCAAGAAGGCGCCAGTGGCGACTCCCAGGCTCGCTGCTGACCTGCTCCTTCCTGGGAGAGGCAGCCTAAAAGCAAGGCAAGTCTGGGCAAGGCTAGCCCCCGGCAGAGCAGCCTCGCGCCAGAAACTCTGCCAGATCGGGGCTCTGAGCAGAGCTAGAGCTCTGCCGTACTGGAGGCGCACTTAGCTCCGTGCAAGCAGGGCTTTCCTCTTGACTGGGCTCGGCTGCCTCCTCTTCTCCCGAGGAGGCTCGCTACACTGCTGGCTGTGCTCTCGCCTATCAGGCGGGCGGCGCAGGGCTCCTCCAGCAGGTCTTGCCTCAGGGGCTGCTTCCCCTGAGTTGAGGCTGTGGGCGGGAACCCAGACACGCAGGATCAAGGCCCCAACCACCTGCACATGTCTCTGCTGGGGAGGAGAGTGCTAGGGAACCTACGTCTCTCACACACTTTCTAGGCACCCACGGAGTCAGCCTCTGGGAGTGTGGGGATGCAAAACCCAGCCAGGGGCCCTTGGAACCTGGTGCTCTCCGTGCGGAGCTTTGTCTGGGCGGCCAAGGAACCGCTGGAAGGAGCCCTGCTGTTGCCCCTTCGCTTCCCTCTGACAGAGCTTTCACTGCTGGAGCCCTTGGCAGTGTGCAACCCACCAGCCCCTAAGCCCTCCTCAAGGACGCTTGGGACCTAAGTGCAAAGGCAAGGCAGGGGTAGAGCTGAAGCCAGGAAGGCGCCAGTGGCGTTTCCGAGCCTCACACAGCCTGCTCCTTCCTGGGGAGGGAGCCTTAAAGCAAGGCAAGTCTGCGCAAGGCTCGCCTATGGCAGAGCATCTTGGTGCCAGGAACTCTGCCAGATCGGGGCCTCTGAACAGAGCTAGAGATCTGCCGTACTGGAGTCGCACTTAGCTTCGTGTAAGCAGGGATTTCAGCTTGACGGGGACTTGCTGCCTCCTCTTCCCCCGAGGAGGCTCGCTTCCCTGCTGGCTGTGCACTCGCCTATCAGGCGGGGGCGCAGGGCTCCTCCAGCAGGTCTTGCCTCAGGGGCTGCTTCCCCTGAGTTGGGGCTGTGGGCAGGAACCCAGACACGCAGGATCAGGCCCCAAACACCTGCACATGTCTCTGCTGGGGAGGAGAGTGCTAGGGAACCTACGTCTGTCATACACTTTCTGGGCACCCAAGGAATCAGCCTCCGTGTGTGCGGGGCTGAAAACCCCAGCCAGGGGACCTGGGAGCCTGGTGCTCTCCGTGTGGCGCTGAATCTGGGCGGCCAAGCAACCGCTGGAGGAGCCCTGCAGTTGCCCTTCCCTTCCCTCTGACAGAATTCTCACTGCTGGAGCCCTTGGCAGTGTGCAACCCACCAGCCCCTAAGCTCTCCTTAAGGAGGACTGGGACCTAAGTGCAAAGGCAAGGCAGGATTGGAGCTGAGGCAAGAAAGGCGCCAGTGGCGACTCCCAGGCTCCTGCTGCCTGCTCCTTCCTGGAGAGGCAGCCTAAAAGCAAGGCAAGTCTGGCAAGGCTAGCCCCCGGCAGAGCAGCCTCGCGCCAGGAACTCTGCCAGATCGGGGCTCTGAGCAGAGCTAGAGCTCTGCCGTACTGGAGGCGCACTTAGCTCCGTGCAAGCAGGGCTTTCAACTTGACGGGGCTGGGCTGCCTCCTCTTCCCCCGAGGAGGCTCGCTTCCCTGCTGGCTGTGCACTCGCCTATCAGGCGGGGGCGCAGGGCTCCTCCAGCAGGTCTTGCCTCAGGGGCTGCTTCCCCTGAGTTGGGGCTGTGGGCAGGAACCCAGACACGCAGGATCAGGCCCCAACCACCTGCACATGTCTCTGCTGGGGAGGAGAGTGCTAGGGAACCTACGTCTGTCATACACTTTCTGGGCACCCAAGGAATCAGCCTCCGTGTGTGCGGGGCTGAAAACCCCAGCCAGGGGCCCTGGGAGCCTGGTGCTCTCGGTGCGGCGCTGATTCTAGGCGGCCTAGAAACCGCTGGAGGAGCCCTGCAGTTGCCCTTCCCTTCCCTCTGACAGAGCTCTCACTGCTGAAGCCCTTGGCAGTGTGCAACCCACCACCCCCTAAGCCCTCCCCAACGACGCCTGGCACCTATGTGCAAAGGCAAGGCAGGATTGGAGCTGAGGCAAGGAAGGCACCAGTGGCGTCTCCCAGGCTCGCTCAGACAGCTCCTTCCTGGGGAGGGAGCCTAAAAGCAAGGCAAGTCTGGGCAAGGCGAGCCCCGGCCGAGCAGCCTCGCGCCAGAAACTCTGCCAGATCGGGGCTCTGAGCAGAGCTAGAGCTCTGCCGTACTGGAGGCCCACTTAGCTCCGTGCAAGCAGGGCTTTCCTCTTGACTGGGCTCGGCTGCCTCCTCTTCTCCCGAGGAGGCTCGCTACACTGCTGGCTGTGCTCTCGCCTATCAGGCGGGCGCGCAGGGCTCCTCCAGCAGGTCTTGCCTCAGGGGCTGCTTCCCCTGAGTTGAGGCTGTGGGCGGGAACCCAGACACGCAGGATAAGGCCCCAACCACCTGCACATGTCTCTGCTGGGGAGGAGAGTGCTAGGGAACCTACGTCTCTCACACACTTTCTAGGCACCCACGGAGTCAGCCTCTGGGAGTGTGGGGATGCAAAACCCAGCCAGGGGCCCTTGGAACCTGGTGCTCTCCGTGCGGAGCTTTGTCTGGGCGGCCAAGGAACCGCTGAAGGAGCCCTGCTGTTGCCCTTCGCTTCCCTCTGACAGAGCTTTCACTGCTGGAGCCCTTGGCAGTGTGCAACCCACCAGCCCCTAAGCCCTCCTCAAGGACGCTTGGGACCTAAGTGCAAAGGCAAGGCAGGGGTAGAGCTGAAGCCAGGAAGGCGCCAGTGGCGTTTCCGAGCCTCACACAGCCTGCTCCTTCCTGGGGAGGGAGCCTTAAAGCAAGGCAAGTCTGCGCAAGGCTCGCCTATGGCAGAGCATCTTGGTGCCAGGAACTCTGCCAGATCGGGCCTCTGAACAGAGCTAGAGATCTGCCGTACTGGAGTCGCACTTAGCTTCGTGTAAGCAGGGATTTCAGCTTGACGGGGACTTGCTGCCTCCTCTTCCCCCGAGGAGGCTCGCTTCCCTGCTGGCTGTGCACTCGCCTATCAGGCGGGGGCGCAGGGCTCCTCCAGCAGGTCTTGCCTCAGGGGCTGCTTCCCCTGAGTTGGGGCTGTGGGCAGGAACCCAGACACGCAGGATCAGGCCCCAAAACACCTGCACATGTCTCTGCTGGGGAGGAGAGTGCTAGGGAACCTACGTCTGTCATACACTTTCTGGGCACCCAAGGAATCAGCCTCCGTGTGTGCGGGCTGAAAACCCCAGCCAGGGGCCCTGGAGCCTGGTGCTCTCGGTGCGGCGCTGATTCTAGGCGGCCTAGAAAACCGCTGGAGGAGCCCTGCAGTTGCCCTTCCCTTCCTCTGACAGAGCTCTCACTGCTGAAGCCCTTGGCAGTGTGCAACCCACCACCCCTAAGCCCTCCCCAACCACGCCTGGCACCTATGTGCAAAGGCAAGGCAGGATTGGAGCTGAGGCAAGGAAGGCACCAGTGGCGTCTCCCAGGCTCGCTCAGACAGCTCCTTCCTGGGGAGGAGCCTAAAAGCAAGGCAAGTCTGGGCAAGGCGAGCCCCCGGCCGAGCAGCCTCGCGCCAGAAACTCTGCCAGATCGGGGCTCTGAGCAGAGCTAGAGCTCTGCCGTACTGGAGGCCCACTTAGCTCCGTGCAAGCAGGGCTTTCCTCTTGACTGGGCTCGGCTGCCTCCTCTTCTCCCGAGGAGGCTCGCTACACTGCTGGCTGTGCTCTCGCCTATCAGGCGGGCGCGCAGGGCTCCTCCAGCAGGTCTTGCCTCAGGGGCTGCTTCCCCTGAGTTGAGGCTGTGGGCGGGAACCCAGACACGCAGGATAAGGCCCCAACCACCTGCACATGTCTCTGCTGGGGAGGAGAGTGCTAGGAACCTACGTCTCTCACACACTTTCTAGGCACCCACGGAGTCAGCCTCTGGGAGTGTGGGATGCAAAACCCAGCCAGGGGCCCTTGGAACCTGGTGCTCTCCGTGCGGAGCTTTGTCTGGGCGGCCAAGGAACCGCTGAAGGAGCCCTGCTGTTGCCCTTCGCTTCCCTCTGACAGAGCTTTCACTGCTGGAGCCCTTGGCAGTGTGCAACCCACCAGCCCCTAAGCCCTCCTCAAGGACGCTTGGGACCTAAGTGCAAAGGCAAGGCAGGGGTAGAGCTGAAGCCAGGAAGGCGCCAGTGGCGTTTCCGAGCCTCACACAGCCTGCTCCTTCCTGGGGAGGGAGCCTTAAAGCAAGCAAGTCTGCGCAAGGCTCGCCTATGGCAGAGCATCTTGGTGCCAGGAACTCTGCCAGATCGGGCCTCTGAACAGAGCTAGAGATCTGCCGTACTGGAGTCGCACTTAGCTTCGTGTAAGCAGGGATTTCAGCTGACGGGGACTTGCTGCCTCCTCTTCCCCCGAGGAGGCTCGCTTCCCTGCTGCTGTGCACTCGCCTATCAGGCGGGGCGCGGCTCCTCCAGCAGGTCTTGCCTCAGGGGCTGCTTCCCCTGAGTTGGGCTGTGGGCAGGAACCCAGACACGCAGGATCAGGCCCAAACACCTGCACATGTCTCTGCTGGGGAGGAGAGTGCTAGGGAACCTACGTCTGTCATACACTTTCTGGGCACCCAAGGAATCAGCCTCCGTGTGTGCGGGCTGAAAAACCCCAGCCAGGGGCCCTGGGAGCCCTGTGCTCCGTGTGGCGCGATCTGG
>NW_017217500.1:0-12492 GCF_001704415.2 Capra hircus | reverse complement strand
ATCTCCCAAGGGGAGTCAGTCCTCCCTCTAGTGGGGCCTGCACGTTGCACTTTCCTTCCGAGCCTGTCAGCAGTGTCCGATCTTCCCTTCGCTATGATCTCAAGGATCTGTGGCATCCCCTCGAGGCTTTCCACGAGCTTTCCACGAGGCTTTCCCACAGGCTATCCCACGTGCCACCGTGGTGAGTTCGATCCTCGGCTTGGAAAGTCGAGCAGTGCAGGGAAAACAGTTTCCCTGGAATGGACTTGAGGGAAACATTTTTCTTGCGGGGGACTCCTGAATGGTGGCACGACCCTGGAGTTCTTACTCTTGCCTTTCCTGTGGAGATCGCCTCTTCTTGAGATGCAGGAACGCCGGAATTCTTTCCCAACCACGCAGCGGAACAGCGATCCTTCCTCTCGAGCAAGGCAGGAATCGGAGGCCTCTCTGGATGTGGGCGAATCTCGTGCTTCCTTTCGAGGGAGACGCGGTATAGTCGGGAACTTCTTGAGTTGCAGGAAGGGTGTGAAGGACCTTTGGAAGTTCCAGATTGTTAGGGGTGTGATTAGATCTCTAGACGCCTTGATCGGAAATGGGGCCTTCATCTCGCCTGGAAGGGGGAGAACCACCTGGATTTTTGTCGAGTTGCGGCAGGTGCTCTCGACTTACGACGACGGGACCTCAGGGACCCGCTCTGGTGGCCTCAGGAAAGGCCAGTCCCCATGTGAGTTGATTGGGGGGGGCTCTCCCACCCCGTCGATGCCGGTGCCTAAGATCTTGTGTGGAGTGGTGCCGGGAACTTGAGGATTCCACTCCAGTGCTGACATGATCTTGGGGGTACTTCTGGAGTCTCCCCAGGGGAGTAAGTCCTCGTCTCAAGTGGGGCATGCACGTGCGCTTTCCTCCGAGCGTTAGCAGCAGTGTCACGCTTCCCTTCGCGTGGATCAAGGGATCTGTGGCTTTCCCTCGAGGCTTTCCCACGAGGAGGCTTTCCCACAGGGCTGTCCCAGCCACCCCACGGTGGTGTGAGTCGATCCTGGCTTGAAAGTCGAGGCAGTGCAGGGAAAACAGGTTTCCCTGGAATGGACTGAGACATCTGGGGGACTCTGGGAATGGTGGCACGACCTTGGAGTTCCTCTCGCCTTTCCTGTGGAGAGCGCCTCCTCTTGAGATGCGACGGGATCGCCAGGGAATTCTTTCCCGAAAACGCAGGGAAAGGATCCCTCCTCTCGAGCTAGGAGGGGAAACGGGGCTCCTCTGGATGTGGGCAGAACTCTCGAGCTTCCTCTCGGAGTGGAGACGGGTATTCGGGGAAATTCTTGAGTTGCAGCAAGGGTGTGAAGGACCCTTTGGAAGTTCCAGAGTTAGATGTGATTAGCCTCGAGACGCCTCAGCGGAAATGGGCCTCACCTCGCCTGGAGGGGAGAACCTCCTGGATTTTCTCGAGTTGGCGGCAGGTGCTCATCGACTTACGACGGGGACCACAGGGACCCGCTCTGGTGATCTCAGGAAAGGCCAGTACCCCAAGCGAGTTGCTTGGCGGGACTCTCTGGGATTCCTCTCCGTCGATGCCGGGCCTAAGACCTTGTGTGGAGTCTTTGCCGGAACCTGAGCATTCCTCTCCAGCTGCTGACATGGATCTTGGGGTACTTCTGGAGTCTCCCCAGGGGAGTCAGTCCTCGTCTGGAGTGGGGGCATGCACGTGCGCTTTCCTCCCGAGCTGTAGCAGCCAGTGTCGCGCTTTTCCATTCGCGTGGATCAAGGGATCTGTGGCTTTCCTCGGAGGCTTTCCCACGAGCTTTCCCACGAGGCTTTCCACGAGGCTTTCCACAGGGCTGTCCCACGTGCCACCGTGGTGTGAGTCGATCCTCGGCTTGAAAGTCGAGGCAGTGCAGTGGAAAACAGGTTTTCCCTGGAATGGACTGAGACATCTGGGGGACTCTGGAAATGGTGTCACGATCCTGGAGTTCCTCTCGCCTTTCCTGTGGAGAGGGCCTCCTCTTGAGTTGTGACGGGAAGCCGGGAATTCTTTCCCGAACCACGCAGGGAATGGATCCCTCCTCTCGAGCTAGGAGGCGGAAACGGGGCTCCTCTGGATGTGGGCAGAACTCTCGTGCTTCCTCTCGAGTGGAGACGGGTATGTCGGGGAACTTCTTGAGTTACAGCAAGGGGTGTGAAAGACCCTTTGGATGTTCCAGATGTTAGATGTGATTAGCCTCGAGACGCCTCAGTGGAAATGGCCTCATGTCGCCTGGAGGGGAGAACCTCCTGGATTTTATCGAGTTGCGGCAGGTGCTCTCGACTTTCGACGGGGACCTCAGGGACCCGCTCTGGTGGCCTCAGGAAAGGCCAGACCCCATGCGAGTTGCTCGGGGGCCTCTCCGGATTCCTCTCCCTTCGATGCCGGGGCCTAAGACCTTGTGTGGAGTCGGGTGCCGGGACCTGAGTATTCCTCTCCCGTGCTGGCATGGATCTTGGGGTACATCTGGAGTCTCCCCGGGGAGTCAGTCCTCATCTCGAGAGGGAGCATGCACGTGCGCTTTCCTCCCGAGTTGAGGCAGCAGTGTAGCGCTTCCATTCGCGTGGAATCAAGGGATTTGTGGCTTTCCATCGAGGCTTTCCCAGGAGGCTTTCCCAGGAGGCTTTCCCAGGAGGCTTTCCCACAGGGCTGTCCCACGTGCCACCGTGGTGTGAGTCCATCCTCGGCTTGAAAGTCGAGGCAGTGCAGGGAAAACAGGTTCCCTGGAATGGACTGAGACATCTGGGGGACTCTGGGAATGGTGGCACGACGCTGGAGTTCCGCTCACCTTTCCTGTGGAGAGCACCTCCTCTTGAGATGCGACGGAAACACCGGGAATTTTTTCCGGAGCACGCAGGGAAAGGATCCCTCCATCGATCTAGGCAGGCCGGAAACGGGGCTCCTCTGGATGTGGGCAGGAGTCTCGTGCTTCCTCTCGAGTGGAGACGGGTAAGTCGGGGAACTTCTTGAGTTGCAGCAAGGGTGTGAAGGACCCTTTGGAATTCCCAGAGGTTAGGTGTGAATAGCCTCGAGACGCCTCAGCGGAAATGGGCCTCATCTCGCCTGGAGGGGAGAACCTCCTGGATTTTCTCGAGTTGCGGCAGGTGCTCTCGACCTACTACGGGGACCTCAGGGACCCGCTCTGGTGGCCTCAGGAAAGGCCAGTCCCCATGCGAGTTGCTCGGGGGCCTCTCGGGATTCCTCTCCGTCGAAGTCGGGGCCTAAGACCTTGTTGGAGTCCGTGCCGGAACCTGAGGATTCATCTCCAGTGCTGACATGGATCTTGGGGTACTTCTGAGTTTCCCCAGGGGAGTCAGTCCTCGTCTCAAGTGGGGGCCTGCACGTGCGCTTTCCTCTCGAGCTGTAGCAGCAGTGTCACGCTGGCTTAAGACCTTGTTTGGCATCGGTGCCGGAACCTGAGTGTTCCTCTCCAGTGCTGACATGGATCTTGGGGTACTTCTAAGTCTCCCCAGGGGAGTCAGTCCTCGTCTCAAGTGGGGGCCTGCACGTGCGCTTTCCTCTCGAGCTGTAGCAGCAGGGTCACGCTTCCCTTCGCGTGGATCAAGGGATCTGTGGCTTTCCCTCGAGGCTTTCCCATGAGGCTTTCCCACGAGGCTTTCCCACAGGGCTGTTACAAGTGCCACCGTGGTGTGAGTCGATCTTCGGCTTGAAAGTCGAGGCATTGCAGGGAAAACAGGTTTCCCTGGAATGGACTGAGAAATCTGGGGTCTCGGGGAATGGTGGCACGACCCTGGAGTTCCTCTCGCCTTTCCTGTGGAGAGCGCCTCTTCTTGAGATGCGACGGGAACGCGGGGAATTCTTTCCCACCACGCAGTGAAAGGATCCCTCCTCTCGAGCTAAGAGGCAGAAACGGGGCTCCTCTGGATGTGGGCGGGATTCTTGAGCTTCCTCTCGAGTGGAGACGGGTATGTCGGGTAACTTCTTGAGTTGCAGCAAGGGTGTGAAGGACCCTTTGGAATTTACAGATGTTAGGTGTGATTAGCCTCGAGACGCCTCAGCGCAAATGGGCCTCATCTCGCCTGGAGGGGAGAACCTCCTGGATTTTCTCGAGTTGGGGCATGTGCTCTCGATTTACGACGGGGACCACAGGGACCCGCTATGGTGGCCTCAAGAAAGGTCAGTCCCCATGCGAGTTACACGGGGGCCTCTCGGGTTTCATCTCCCGTCGATGTTGGGGCCTAAGATCTTGTGTGGAACAGTGCCCGAACCTGAGCATTCCTCTCCAGTGCTGACATGGATCTTGGGGTACTTCTGCAGTCTCCCCAGGGGAGTCAGTCTTCGTCTAGAGTGGTGGCATGCACGTGCGCTTTCCTTCCGAGCTGTAGCAGAAGTGTCGCTCTTCCTCTTCGCGGGGATCAAGGGATCTGTGGCTTTCCCTCTAGGCTTTCCCACGAGGCTTTCCCACTAGGCTTTCCCACAGGGCTATCCCACGTGCCACCGTGGTGTGACTCGATCCTCGGCTTGAAAGTCGAGGCAGTGCAGGGAAAACAGGTTTCCCTGGAATGGACTGAGACATCTGGGGTCTATGGGAATGGTGGCACGACCCTGGAGTTCCTCTCGCCTTTCCTGTGGAGAGCGCCTCCTCTTGTGTTGCGACGGAAACGCTGTGAATTCTTTCCCCACCACACAGGGAAAGGATCCCTGCACTCGAGCTAGGAGGCGAAAACGTGGCTCCCCTGGATGTGGGCTGTATTTTCGTGCTTCCTTTCGAGTGGAGACAGGTATGTCGGGGAACTTCTTGAGTTGCAGCAAGGGTGTGAAGGACCCTTTGGAATTTCCACATGTTAAATGTGATTAGCCTCGAGACGCCTCAGCGGAAATGGGCCTCATCTCGCCTGGAGGGGAGAACCTCCTGGATTTTCTCGAGTTGCGGCAGGTGCTCTCGACTTACGACGGGGACCTCAGGGACCCACTCTGGTGGCCTCAGGAAAGGCCAGTCCCCATGCGAGTTGCTCGGGGGCCTCTCGGGATTCCTCTCCCGTCGATGCCAGGGCCTAAGACCTTGTGTGGAGTCTGTTCCGGAACCTGAGGATTCCTCTCCAGTGCTGACATAGAACTTGGGGTACTTCTGAGTCTCCCCAGGGGAGTCAGTCCTCGTCTCGAGTGGGGGCCTGCACGTGCGCTTTCCTCTCGAGCTTTAGCAGCAGTGTCACGCTTCCCTTCGCGTGGATCAAGGGATCTGTGGCTTTCCCTCGAGGCTTTCCCACGAGGATTTCCCACAGGGCTGTCCCACGTGCCACCGTGGTGTGAGTCGATCCTCGGCTTGAAAGTGGAGGCAGTGCAGGGAAACAGGTTCCCTGGAATGGACTGAGACATCTGGGGGACTCTGGGAATGGTTTCACGACCCTGGACTCGTGGGAAAGACTTGTGGGAAAGCCTCGTGGGAAAGCCTTGTGGGAAAGCCTCGTGGGAAAGCCACAGATCCCTTGATCCACGCGAAGGAAAGCGTGACACTGCTGTTACAGCTCGGGAGGAAAGAGCACGTGCATGCCCCCACTCGAAACGAGGACTGACTCCCCTGGGGAGACTCCAGAAGTACCCCAAGTTCCATGTCAACACTGGAGAGTAATCCTCAGGTTCCGGCACCGAATCCACACAAGCTCTTAATCCACAGCATCTACAGGAGAGGAATCCCGAGATGCCCCTGAGCAACTCGCATGGGGACTGGCCTTTCCTGAGGCCACCAGAGCGAGTCCATGAGGTCCACGTCGTAAGTCAAGAGCACATGCCGCAACGCGAGAAAATCCAGGAGGTTCTCCCCTGCAGGCGAGATGAGGCCCATTCGTGCTGAGGCGTCTAGAGGCTAATCAGAGCTAACCTCTGGAACATCCAAAGGGTCCTTCACACCCTTGCTGCAACCCAAGAAGTTCCCCTGCATGCCCGTCTCCACTCGAGAGGAAGCACGCGAGTCCCGCCCACATCGCGAGGAGCCGCGTTTTCGCATCCTAGCTCGAGAGGAGGGATCCTTTCCCTGCGTGTTCGGGAAAGAATTCCCGGCGTTCCCGTCGCATCTCAACAGGAGGCCCTCTCCACAGGAAAGACGAGAGGAACTCCAGGGTCGTGCCACCATTCCCAGAGTCCCCCAGATGTCTCAGTCCATTCCAGGGAAACCTGTTTTCCCTGCACTGCCTCGACTTTAAAGCCGAGGATCCACTCACACCACGGTGGCACGTGGGACAGCCCTGTGGGAAAGCCTCCTGAAAAGCCTCGTGGGAAAGCCTCGAGGGAAAGCCACAGATCCCTTGATCCACGCGAAGGGAAGCGTGACACTGCTCCTAAAGCTCGGGAGGAAAGCACACGTGCATGCCCCCATTCAAGACGAGAACTGACTCCCCTGGGGAGACTCCAGAAGTACCCCAAGATCCATGTCAGCACTGGAGAGGAATCATCAGGTTTCAGGACCGACTCCACACAAGGTCTTAGTCCACAGCATCGACAGGAGAGGAATCCCGAGAGGCCCCCGAGCAACTCGCATGGGGCCTGGCCTTTCCTGAGGTCACCAGAGCGGGTCCCTGAGGTCCCGGTCGTAAGTCGAGAGCACCTGCCGCAACTCGAGAAAATCCAGGAGGTTCTCCCCTCCAGGCGAGATGAGGCCCATTTCCGTGGAGGTGTCTCGAGCCTAATCACACCTAACCTCTGGAACTTCCAACGGGTCCTTCACACCCTTGCTCCAACTCAAGAAATTCCCGACATATCCGTCTCCACTCGAGAGGAAGCACGAGAGTCCCACCCCCATCCAGAGGAGCCCCGATTCTGCCTCCTACCTCGAGAGGAGGGATCCTTTCCCTGCGTGGTCCGGAAAGAATTCCCGGCGTTCCCGTCGCATCTCAAGAGGAGGCGCTCTCCACAGGAAAGGCGAGAGGATCTTCAGGGTCGTGTTTCCATTCCCAGAGCCCAAAGATGTCTCAGTCCATTCCAGGAAATCATGTTTTCCCTGCACTGCCTCGACTTTCAAGAAAATGATCGACTCACACCACGGTGGCACGTGGGACAGCCCTGTGGGTAAGCCTCGTGGGAAAGCCTCGAGGGAAAGCCACAGATCCCTTGATCCACCCGAAGTAAAGCGTGACACGGCTGCTAAAGCTCGGGAGGAAAGCGCAGGTGCATGCCCCCACTCTAGACGAGGACTGACTCCCCTGGGGAGACCCCAGAAGAACCCCAAGATCTATGTCAGCACTGGAGAGGAATCCTAAGTTCCCGGCCCCGAATCCACACAAGGTCTTAGGCCCCGGCATCGACGGGAGAGGAATCCCGAGAGGCCCCCGAGCAACTCACATGGGGACTGGCCTTTCCTGAGGCCACCAGAGCGAGTCCCTGAGCTCCCCGTCGTAAGTCGAGAGCACCTGCTGCAACTCGAGAAAATCCAGGAGGTTCTCCCCTCTAGGCGAGATGAGGCCAATTTCCGCTGAGGCGTCTCACGGCTTATTACAGCTAACATCTCGAACTTCAAAAGGGTCCTTCACTCCCTTGCTGCAACTCAAGAAGTTCCCCAACATTCCCGTATCCACTCGAGAGGAAGCACGAGAGTCCCGCCCACATCCAGAGGAGCCCCGTTTCCGCCTCCTAGCTCGAGAGGTGGGATCCTTTCACTGCGTGGTCTGGAAAGAATTCCCGGCGTTACCGTCGCATCTCAAGAGGAGGCGCTCTTCACAAGAAAGGCGAGAGGAACTCCAGGAGATCCATGACAGCACTGGAGAGGAATCCTCAGGTTCCGGTACTGACTCCACATATGGTGTTAGTCCCCGGCATCGAAGGGAGAGGAATCCCGAGAGGCCCCCGAGCAACTCGCATGGGGACTGGCCTTTCCTGAGGCCACCAGAGCGGGTCCCCCCATCGTAAGTCGAGAGCACTTCCAAAACTCGAGAAAATCCAGGAGATCTGCCGTCCATGCGAGATGAGGCCCATTTCCACTGAGGCGTCCGAGGCTAATCACAACTAACCTGTGGAACTTCCAAAGGGTCCTTCACACCCTTGCTGCAACTCAAGAAGTTCCCCGATATACCCGTCTCCGCTCGAGAGGAAGCACGAGAGTCCCGCCCATATCCAGAGGAGCCCCGATTCCGCCTCCTAGCTCGAGAGGAGGGATCCTTTCCCTGCGTGGTTTGGAAAGAATTCCCGGCGTTCCCGTCGCATCTCAAGAGGAGGCGATTTCCACAGGAAAGGCAAGAAGAACTCCAGGGTCCTGCCACCATTCCCAGAGTCCCCCAGATGTCTCAGTCCATTCCAGGGAAACCTGTTTTCCCTGCACTGCCTCTACTTTCAAGCCGAGGATCGACTCACACCACGGTGACACATGGGACAGCCCTGTGGGAAAGCCTCGGGGGAAAGCCACAGATCCCTTGATCCACGGGAAGGCAAGCACGACTCTGCTGCTACAGCTCGGGAGGAAAGCGCACGTGCATCCCCCCATCGAGAGGAGGACTGACTCCCCTGGGGAGACTCCAGAGGAACCCCAAGATCCATGTCAGCACTGGAGAGGAATCCTCAGGTTGCCACACCGACTGCACACAAGATCTTAGGCCCCGGCATCGACGGGAGAGGAATCCAGAGAGGTCCCTGAGGAAATCGCTTGGGGACTGGCCTTTCCTGAGGCCACCAGAGCGTGTCCCTGAGGTCCCCGTCGAAAGTCAAGAGCACCTGCTGCAACTCGAGAAAATCCAGGAGGTTCTCCCCTCCAGGCGAGATGAGGCCCATTTCCGCTGAGGCGTCTCGAGGCCAATCACACCTAACCTCTGGAACTTCCAAAGGGTCCTTCACAATCATGCTGCAACTCAAGAAGTTCCCCGACATAACCGTCTCCACTCGAGAGGAAGCACGAGAGTCCCGCCCACATCCAGAGGAGCCCCGTTTCCGCCTCCTAGCTCGAGAGGAGGGATCCTTTCCCTGCATGATCGGGAAAGAATTCCCGGCATTTCCGTCTCATCTCAAGAGGAGGCGCTCTCCACAGGAAAGGCGAGAGGAATTCCAGGGTCGTGCCACCATTCCCTGAGTCCCCCAGATATCTCAGTCCATTCCAGGGAAACCTGCTTTCCCTGCACTGCCTCGACTTGCAAGCCGAGGATCGACTCACACCACGGTGGCTCGTGGGACAGCCCTGTCGGAAAGCCTCGTGGGAAAGCCTCGAGGGAAAGCCACAGATCCCTTGATCCACGCGAAGGGAAGCACGACACTGCTGATACAGCTCCGGAGGAAAGCGCACGTGCATGCCCCGAATCGAGACGAGGACTGACTCCCCTGGGGAGACTCCAGAAATACCCAAAGATCCATGTCGGAACTGGAGATTAATCCTCAGGTTCTGGCACCGTCTCCACACAAGGTCTTAGGCCCCGGCATCGAAAGGAGAGGAATCCCGAGAGGCCCCCGAACAACTCGCATGGGGACTGGCCTTTCCTGAGGCCACCAGAGCGGGTCCCGGAGGTCCCCATCATAAGGCGAGAGCACCTGCCGAAACTCGAGGAAATTCAGGAGGTTCTCCCCTCCAGGCGAGATGAGGCCCATTTCCGCTGAGGCGTCTCGTGTCTAATCACACCTAACCTCTGGAACTTCCAAAGGGTCCTTCACACCCTTGCTGCAACTCAAGAAGTTCCCCGACATACCCGTCTCCACTCCAGATGAAGAACGAGAGTTCCCACCCACATCCAGAGGAGCCCCGTTTCCTCCTCATAGCTCGAGAGGAGGGATCCTTTCCCTGCGTGGTCGGGAAAGAATTCCCGGCGTTCTCGTCGCATCTCAAGAGGAGGCGCTCTCCCACAGGAAAGGCGAGAGGAAATCCAGGGTCGTGCCACCATTCCCAGAGTCCCCCAGATGTCTCAGTCCATTCCAGGGAAACCTCTTTTCCCTGCACTGCCTCGACGTTCAAGCCGAGGATCGACTCACACCACGGTGGCACGTGGGACAGCCCTGTGGGAAAGCCTCGTGGGAAAGCCTCATCGGAAAGCCTCGAGGGAAAGCCCCTGATCCCTTGATCCACGCGAAGGGAAGTGTGACACTGCTGCTACAGCTCGGGAGGAAAGCGCACATGCATGCCCCACTAGAGACGAGCACTGACTCCCCTGGGGAGACTCCGGGAGTACCCAAGATCCATGTCAGCACTGGAGAGGAATGCTCAGGTTCCGCACCGACTCCACACAAAATCTTATGCCCCTGCATCGAGGGTAGAGGAATCCTGATAGGCCCTCGAACAACTCTCATGGGGATTGGCCTTTCCTGAGTCCACCAGAGCGGGTCCCTCAGGTCCCCGACGTAAGTCGAGAGCACCTGCCGCAACTCGAGAAATCCAGGAGGTTCTCCCCTCCAGGCGAGATGAGGCCCATTTCCGCTCAGGCGTCTAGAGTCTAATCACACCTAATATCTGGAACTTCCAAAGGGTCCTTCACACCCTTCCTGCAACTCAAGAAGTTCCCTGACATACCCGTCTCCACTCGAGAGGAAGCACGAGAGTTCTGCCCACATCCAGAGGAGCCCCGTTTCCTACTCTTGCTCGAGAGAAATGATCCTGTCCGCCTGCGTGGTCGGGAAAGAATTCCCGGCGTTCCCTTCGCATCTCAAGAGGAGGCGCTCTCCTCCACAGGAAAGGCAAGAGGACCTCCAGGGTCGTGCCACCATTCCCAGAGTCCCCCAGATGTCTCAGTCCATTCCAGGGAAACCTGTTTTCACTGCACTGCCTCGACTTTCAAGCCGAGGATCGACTCACACACGGTGGCACGTGGATAGCCCTGTGGGAAAGCCTCGTGGAACGCCTCGTGGGAAAGCCTCGAGGGAAAGCCACAGATCCCTTGATATATGCGAAGGGAAGAGTGACACTGCTGCACAGCTCGAGAGGAAAGCGCACGTGCAGGCCCCCACTAGAGACGAGGGACTGACTCCCCTGGAGACTCCAGACGTACCCCAAGATCCATATCAGCACTGGAGAGGAAACCTCAGGTTCCGGCACCGACTCCACACAAGGTCTTAGTCCCCGGCATCGACGGGAGAGGAATCCCGAGTGGCCCCCGTGCAACTCGCATGGGGACTTGCCTTTCTGAGGCCACGAGAGCGGGTCCCTGAGGTCCCCGTCGTAAGTCGAGAGCACCTGCCGCAACTCGAGAAAATCCAGGAGGTTCTCCCCTGCAGGCGAGATGAGGCCCATTTCCGCTAAGGCGTCTCGAGGCTAATCACACCTAACCTCTGGAACTTCCAAAGGGTCCTTCACACCCTTGCTGCAACTCAAGAAGTTCACCGACATACCCGACTCCACTCGAGAGGAAGCACCAGTTCCGCCATATCCAGAGGCCCCGTTTCCGCCTCATAGCTCGAGAGGAGGGATCCTGTCCCTGCGTGGTAGGGAAAAAATTCCCGGTATCCCGTCGCATCCCAAGAGAGGCGCTCTCCGCAGGAAAGGCGAGAGGAACTCCAGGGTCGTGCCACCATTCCCAGAGTCCCCAGATGTCTCAGTCCATTCCAGGGAAACGTGTTTTCCCTGCACAGCCTCGACTTTCAAGCTGAGGATCGACTCACACCACGGTGGCAAGTGGGACAGCCCTGTGGGAAAGCCTCGTGGAAAAGCCTCGTGGAAAGCCTCGAGGGAAAGCCACAGATCCCTTGATCCACGCGAAGGGAAGTGCGACACTGCTGCTACAGCTCGGGAGGAAAGCGCACGTGCATGCCCCACTCGAGACGAGGACTGACTCCCCTGGGAGACTCCAGAAGTACCCCAAGATCCATGTCAGCACTGGAGAGGAATCCTCAGGTTCCGGCACCGACTCCACACAAGATCTTAGGCCCGGCATCGATGGGAGAGGAATCCTGAGTGTCCCGAACAACTCGCATGGGGACTGGCCTTTCATGAGGCCACCAGAGCGGGTCCCTGAGGTCGCCGTCGTAAGTCGAGAGCACCTGCCGCAACTCGAGAAAATCCAGGAGGTTCTCCCCTCCAGGCGAGATGAGGCCCATTTGTGCTGAGGCGTCTCGAGGCTAATCAGACCTAACCTCTGGAACTTCCAAAGGGTCCTTCACACCTTTCTGCAACTCAAGAAGTTCCCGACATACCCGTCTCCACTCGAGAGGAAGCACGAGAGTCCCGCCCACATCCAGAGGAGCCCCGTTTCCGCCTCCTAGCTCGAGAGGAGGGATCCTTTCCCTGCGTGTTCGGCAAAGAATTCCCGGCGTTCTAGTCGCATCTCAAGAGGAGGCGCTCCCACAGGAAAGGCGAGAGGAAACCAGGGTCGTGCCACATTCCCAGAGTCCCCAGATGTCTCAGTCCATTCCAGGGAAACCTGTTTTCCCTGCACTGCCTCGACTTTCAAGCCGAGGATCGACTCACACCACGGTGTCACGTGGGACAGCCCTGTGGGAAAGCCTGGGAAAGCTCGTGGGAAAGCCTCGAGGGAAAGACCACAGATCCCTTGATCCACGCGAAGGGAAGCGTGACACTGCTGCTAAACAGCCGGGAGGAAAGCGCCCGAGATCCCTCGGCAGTCGAGAAAGGTCTGACC
>NW_017217499.1:0-12493 GCF_001704415.2 Capra hircus | reverse complement strand
TGAGGCCACCGGAGCTTGGGTCGGGTCCCCCCGTAGTAAGTCGAGAGCACCTGCCACAACTCGAGAAAATCCAGGAGGTTCTCCCTCCAGGCGAGATGAGGCCCATTTCCCCTGAGGCATCTCGAGGCCTAATCAACACCTAACCTCTGGAACTTACCAAAGGGTCTTCACACCCTTGCTGCAACTCAAGAAGTTCCCTCGACATACCCGTCTCCACTCGAGAGGAATGCACGAGAGTCCCGCCCTACATCCAGAGGAGCCCCGTTTCCGCCTCCTAGCTCGAGAGGAGGGATCCTTTCCCTGTGTTCTCGGGAAAGAATTCCCGGCGTTCCCATCGCATCTCAAGAGGAGGCCCTCTCCACAGGAAAGGCGAGCGGAACTCCAGGGTGTGCCACAAATCTGATAGTCCCCAGAGGTCTCAGTCCATTCCAGGGAAACCTGTATTCCCTGCACTGCCTCGAGTTTCAAGCCGAGGATCGACTCACACCACGTTGGCACGTGAGACAGCCCTGTGGAAAAGCCTCGTGGGAAAGCCTTGTGGAAAAGACTCGAGAAAAGCCACTGATTCCTTGATCCACTCGACGGGAAACATGACACTGCTGCCCCATCTCGGGAGGAAAGCGCACTTGCATGCCCCCAAACGAGACGAGGACTGACTCCCCTAGGGAGACTCCAAAATACCCCAAAATCCATGTCAGCACTGGGGAGGAATGCTCAGGTTCCGGCACCGACTCTACACAAGGTCTTAGGCCCCGGCATCGACGGGAGAGGAGGCCCTAGAGGCCCCCGAATTACTCGCATGGGGACTGGCCTTTCCTGAGGCCACCAGAGCGGGTCCCTGATGTCCCCGTCGTAAGTCGAGAGCACCTGCCGCAACTCGAGAAAATCCAGGAGGTTCGCCCCTCCAGGCGAGATGAGGCCCATTTCCGCTGAGGCGCCGCGAGGCTAATCACACCTACCCTCTGGAACTTACAAAGGGTTTTCACACCCTGGCTGCAACTCAAGAATTTCCCCGACATACCCGTCTCCACTCGAGAGGAATCACGAGAGTCCCGCCCTCATCCAGAGGAGCCCCGTTTCCGCCTCCTAGCTCGAGAGGAGAGATCCTTCCCCTGCGTGGTCGGGAAAGAATTCACGGCATTTCCGTCGCATCTCAAGAGGAGGCACTCTCCACAGGAAAGGCGAGAGGAACTCCAGGGTCGTACCACCATTCCCAGAGTCCCCCAGATGTCTCAGTCCATTCCAGGGAAACCTGTTTTCCCTGCACTGCCTCGACTTTCAAGCCGACGATCGACTCACACCACGGTGGCACGTGGGCAGCCTTGTGGGAAAGCCTCGTGGGAAAGCATCGTGGGAAAGCCTCGAGGGAAAGCCACAGATCCCTTGATCCACGCGAAGGGAAGCGTGACACTGCTGCTACAGCTGGGGAGGAAAGCGCACGTGCATGCCCCCACTCGAGACGAGGACTGACTCCACAGGGGAGACTCAGGAAGTACCCCAAGATCCATGTCAACACTGGAGAGGAATCCTCAGGTTCCGGCACCGACTCCACACAAGGTCTTAGGCCGCGGCATCGATGGGAGAGGAATACCGAGAGGCCCCCGAGCAACTCGCATGGGGACTGGCCTTTCCTGAGGCCACCAGATCATGTCCCTGAGGTTCCCATCGTAAGTCGAGAGCACCTGCCGCAACTCGAGAAAATCCAGGAGGTTCTCCCCTCCAGGCGAGATGAGGCCCATTTCCGCTGAGGCTTCTCGAGGCTAATCACACCTAATCTCTGGAACTTTCAAAGGGTCCTTCACACCCTTGCTGCAACTCAAGAAGTTCCCCGACATACCCGTCTCGACTCGAGAGGAAGCACGAGAGTCCCGCCCACATCCAGAGGAGCCCCGTTTCCGCCTCCTAGCTCGAGAGGAGGGTTCCTTTCCCTGCGTGTTCAGGAAAGAATTCCTGGCCTTCCCATCGCAGCTCAAGAGGGGGCGCTCTCTACAGGAAAGGTGAGAGGAACTCCAGGGTCGTGCCACGATTCCCAGAGTCCCCCAGATGTCTCAGTCCACTCCAGGGAAACGTGTTTTCCTTGCACTGCCTCGACTTTCAAGCCGAGGAATGACTCACACCACGGTGGCACGTTGGACAGCCATTTGGGAAAGCCTCGTGGGAAAGCCTCGTGGGAAAGCCTCGTGGAAGACTCGGGGAAAGCCACAGATTCCTTCATCCACGCGAAGGGAAGCGTGACACTAGCAGCTACAGCTCGGGAGGAAAGCGCACGTGCATGCCCCAACTCGAGACTGAGGACTGACTCCCTTAGGGAGACTCCAAAAGTACCCCAGGAACCATGTCAGCACTGGAGTGGAATCCTCCAGGTTCCTGCACCTACTCTACACAAGGTCTTAGGACCCAGCATCGACGGGAGAGGAATCCCGAGAGGCCCCCATGCAACTAGCATGGGGACTGGCCTTTCCTGAGGCCACCAGAGCGGGTCCCAGAGGTCCCCGTCGTAAGTCGAGAGCACCTGCCGCAACTAGAGAAAATCCAGGAGGTTCTCCCTTCCAGGCGAGATGAGGCCCATTTCCGGTGAGGCGTCTCGAGGCTAATCACACCTGAACATCTGGAATTTCCAAAGGGTCCTTCACACCCTTGCTGCAACTCAAGAAGTTCCCCGACATACCCGTCTCCACTCGAAAGGAAGCACGAGAGTCCCGGCCCACATCCAGAGGAGCCCCGTTTCCGCCTCCTAGCTCGAGAGGAGGGATCATTTCCCTTGCGTGTTCGGGAAAGAATTCCCGACGTTTCCGTCGCATCTCAAGAAGAGGCGCTCTCCACAGGAAAGGCGAGAGGAACTCCAGGGTCGTGCCACCATTCCCAGAGTCCCTCAGATGTCTCAGTCCAATTCCAGGGAAACCTTTTTTCCCTGCACTGCCTCGACTTTCAAGCCGAGGATCGACTCTCACCACGGTGGCACGTGGGACAGCCCTTGTGGGAAAGACTCGAGGGAAAGCCTCGTGGGAAAGCCTCGAGGGAAAGCCACAGATCCCTTGATCCACGCGAAGGGAAGCCTGACACTGCTGCTATAGCTGGGGAGGAAAGCGCACGTGCATGCCCCCACTCGAGACGAGGACTGACTCCCCAGGGGAGACTCAGGACGTACCCCAAGATCCATGTCAGGACTGGAGAGGAATCCTCAGGTTCCGGCACCGACTCCACACAAGGTCTTAGGACCCGGCATCGACAGGAGAGGAATCCCGAGAGGCCCCCGTGCAACTCGCATGGGGAATGGCCTTTCCTGAGGCCACCAGAGCATGTCCCTGAGGTCCCCGTCGTAAGTGGAGAGAAACCTGCTGCAACTCGAGAAAATCCAGAAGGTTCTCCCCTCCAGGCGAGATGAGGCCCATTTCCAATGAGGCCTCTCGAGGCTAATCACACCTAACCTCTGGAACTTCCAAAGGGTACATCACCCACTTGTTGCAACTCAAGAAGTTCCCCGACATAACCGTCTCCACTTGAGAGGAAAGCTCGAGCCTCCCGCCGACATCCAGAGGAGCCCCGTTTCCGCCTCCTAGCTCGAGAGGAGGGATCCTTTCCCTGCGTGTTCGGGATAGAATTCCCGGCGTTTCCATCGCATCTCAAGAGGAGGCGCTCTCCACAGGAAAGGCGAGAGGAACTCCAGGGTCGAGCCACCATACTCCAGAGTCCCCCAGATGTCTCAGTCCATTCCAGGGAAACCAGTTTTTCCTGCACTGCCTCGACTTTCAAGCCGAGGATCGACTCACACCACGGTGGCACGTGGGACAGCCCTGTGGGAAAGCCTCGTGGGAAAGCCTCCTGCAAAAACCTCAATGGAAAGCCACAGATTTCTTCATCCACGCGAAGGGAAGCATGACACTGCTGCTACAGCTCGGGAGGAAAGTGCACGTGCATGACCTAAGTCGAGACGAGGACTGAATCCCCGGTGGAGACTCCAGAAGTACCCCAAGACCATGTCAGCACTAGAGAGGAATCCTCAGGTTCCGGCACGGACTCCACAAAGATCTTAGGCCCCGTCATTGACGGGAGAGGAATCCCGAAAGGCCCCGGAGCAACTCGCATGGGGACTGGCCTTTCCTGAGGCCACCAGAGCGGGTCCCTGAGGTCCCCATTGTAAGTCGAGAGCACCTGCCGCACCTCGAGAAAATCCAGGAGGTTCTCCCTTCCAGGCGTGATTAGGCGCATTTCCGCTGAGGCATCTCGAGGCTAATCACACCTAACCTCTTGACTTTCCAAAGGGTCCTTCACACCCTTGCTGCAAGTCAAGAAGTTCCCCAACTTACCCGTCTCTACTGGAGAGGAAGCACGAGATTCCCGCCCTCATCCAGAGGAAGCCCCGTTTCCGCCTCATAGCTCGAGAGCAGGGATATTTCCCTGCGTGGTCGGGAAAGAAATCCCGGCGTTCCCGTCGCATCTCAAGAGGAGGTGCTCTCCACAGGAAAGGCGAGAGGAACTCCAGGGTCGTGCCACCATTCCCAGAGTCCCCCAGATGTCTCAGTCCATTCCAGGGAAACCTGTTTTCCCTGCACTGCCTCGACTTTCAAGCCGAGGATCGACTCACACCAAGGTGGCACGTGGGACAGCCCTGTGGGAAAGCCTCGAGGGAAAGCCTCGTGGGAAAGCCTCGAGGGAAAGTTGCAGATCCCTTGATCCACGCGAAGGGAAGCATGACACTCCTGCTACATCTCGGGAGGAAAGCGCACGTGCATGCCCCCACTGGAGACGAGGACTGACTCCCCTGGGGAGACTCCAGAAGTAACCCAAGATCCATGTCAGCACTGGAGAGGAAACCTCAGGTTCCGGCACCGACTCCACACAAGATCTTAGGCCAGCGGCATCGATGGTAGAGGAATCCCGAGAGGCCCCCGAGCAACTCGCTTGGGGACTGGCCTTTCCTGAGGCCACCAGAGCGGGTCCCTGAGGTCCTCGTCCTAAGTCGAGAGCACCTGCCGAAACTCGAGAAAATCCAGGAGGTTCTACCCGCCAGGCGAGGTGAGGCCCATTTCCGCAGAAACGTCTCGAGGCAAATCACACCTAACCTCTGGAACTTCCAAAGGGTCCTTCACACCTTTGCTGCAACTCAAGAAGTTCCCCCACATACCCGTCTCCACTCGAGAGGAAGCACCAGAGTCCCGCACACATCCAGAGGAGCCCCGTTTCCGCCTCCTAGCTCGAGAGGATGGATCCTTTCCCTGCGTGGTCGGGAAAGAATTCCCGGCGTTTCCGTCGCAACTCAAGATGAGGCGCTCTCCACAGGAAAGGCAAGAGGAACTCCAGGGTCGAGCCACCATTCCCAGAGTCCCCCAGATGTCTCAGTCCATTCCAGGGAAACCTGTTTTCCCGGCACAGCCTCTACTTTCAAGGCGAGGATCGACTCACACCACGGTGGCACGTGGGACAGCCCTGTGGGAAAGCCTCGTGGGAAAGCCTCGTGGGAAAGCCTCGAGGGAAAGCCACAGATCCCTTGATCCTCGCGAAGGGAAGCGTGACACTGCTGCTACAGCTCGGGAGGAAAGCGCACGTGCATGCCCCCACTCGAGACGAGGACTGACTCCCCTGGGGAGACTCCGGAAGTACCCCAAGATCCATGTCAGCACTGGAGAGGAATCCTCAGGTTCCGGCACCGACTCCACACAAGATATTAGACACCGGAATCGACGGGAGAGGAATCCCAAGAGGCCCCCGAGCAATTCGCATGGGGACTGGCCTTCCCTGAGGCCACCAGAGCGGGTCCCTGAGGTCCCTGTCGTAAGTCGAGAGCACCTGCCGCAACTCGAGAAAATCCAGGAGGTTCTCCCCTCCAGGCGAGATGAGGCCCATTTCCGCGGAGGCGTCTCGAGGCTAATCAACCTGGCCTCTGGAACTTCCAAAGGGTCCTTCACACCCTTGCTGCAACTCAAGAAGTTCCCCGACGTACCCCTCTCCACTCGAGAGGAAGCGCGAGAGTCCTGCCCACATCCAGAGAAGCCCCGTTTCCGCCTCATAGATCGAGAGGCGGAATCCTTTCCCTGCGTGGTCGGGAAAGAATTCCCGGCGTTCCGGTCGCATCTCAAGAGGAGGCGGTCTCCACAGGAAACACGAGGGGATCTCCAGGGTCGTGACACCATTCCCTGAGTGCCAGAGATTTCTCAGTCCATTCCAGGGAAACCTGTTTTCCCTGCACTGCCTCGACTTTCAAGCCGAGGATCCACTCACACCACGGTGGCACGTGGGACAGCCCTGTGTGAAAGCCTCGTGGGAAAGCCTCGTGGGAAAGCCTCGAGGAAAAGCCACAGATCCCTTGATCCACGCAAAGGGAAGTGTGACACTGCTGCTACAGCTCGGGAGGAAAGCGCACGTGCATGCCCCCACTCGAGACGAGGACTGACTCCCCTGGGGAGACTCCAGAAGTACCCCAAGACCATGTCAGCACTAGAGAGGAATCCTCAGGTTCCGGCACGGACTCCACAAAGATCTTAGGCCCCGTCATTGACGGGAGAGGAATCCCGAAAGGCCCCGGAGCAACTCGCATGGGGACTGGCCTTTCCTGAGGCCACCAGAGCGGGTCCCTGAGGTCCCCATTGTAAGTCGAGAGCACCTGCCGCACCTCGAGAAAATCCAGGAGGTTCTCCCTTCCAGGCGAGATTAGGCCCATTTCCGCTGAGGCATCTCGAGGCTAATCACACCTAACCTCTTGACTTTACAAAGGGTCCTTCACACCCTTGCTGCAACTCAAGAAGTTCCCCAACATACCCGTCTCTACTGGAGAGGAAGCACGAGAGTCCCGCCCTCATCCAGAGGAGCCCCGTTTCCGCCTCATAGCTCGAGAGAAGGGATATTTCCCTGCGTGGTCGGGAAAGAAATCCCGGCGTTCCCGTCGCATCTCAAGAGGAGGTGCTCTCCACAGGAAAGGCGAGAGGAACTCCAGGGTCGTGCCACCATTCCCAGAGTCCCCCAGATGTCTCAGTCCATTCCAGGGAAACCTGTTTTCCCTGCACTGCCTCGACTTTCAAGCCGAGGATCGACTCACACCAAGGTGGCACGTGGGACAGCCCTGTGGGAAAGCCTCGAGGGAAAGCCTCGTGGGAAAGCCTCGAGGGAAAGTTGCAGATCCCTTGATCCACGCGAAGGGAAGCATGACACTGCCTGCTACATCTCGGGAGGAAAGCGCACGTGCATGCCCCCACTGGAGACGAGGACTGACTCCCCTGGGGAGACTCCAGAAGTAACCCAAGATCCATGTCAGCACTGGAGAGGAAACCTCAGGTTCCGGCACCGACTCCACACAAGATCTTAGGCAGCGGCATCGATGGTAGAGGAATCCCGAGAGGCCCCCGAGCAACTCGCTTGGGGACTGGCCTTTCCTGAGGCCACCAGAGCGGGTCCCTGAGGTCCTCGTCCTAAGTCGAGAGCACCTGCCGAAACTCGAGAAAATCCAGGAGGTTCTACCCGCCAGGCGAGGTGAGGCCCATTTCCGCAGAAACGTCTCGAGGCAAATCACACCTAACCTCTGGAACTTCCAAAGGGTCCTTCACACCTTTGCTGCAACTCAAGAAGTTCCCCACATACCCGTCTCCACTCGAGAGGAAGCACCAGAGTCCCGCACACATCCAGAGGAGCCCCGTTTCCGCCTCCTAGCTCGAGAGGATGGATCCTTTCCCTGCGTGGTCGGGAAAGAATTCCCGGCGTTTCCGTCGCAACTCAAGATGAGGCGCTCTCCACAGGAAAGGCAAGAGGAACTCCAGGGTCGAGCCACCATTCCCAGAGTCCCCCAGATGTCTCAGTCCATTCCAGGGAAACCTGTTTTCCCGGCACAGCCTCTACTTTCAAGGCGAGGATCGACTCACACCACGGTGGCACGTGGGACAGCCCTGTGGGAAAGCCTCGTGGGAAAGCCTCGTGGGAAAGCCTCGAGGGAAAGCCACAGATCCCTTGATCCTCGCGAAGGGAAGCGTGACACTGCTGCTACAGCTCGGGAGGAAAGCGCACGTGCATGCCCCCACTCGAGACGAGGACTGACTCCCCTGGGGAGACTCCGGAAGTACCCCAAGATCCATGTCAGCACTGGAGAGGAATCCTCAGGTTCCGGCACCGACTCCACACAAGATATTAGACACCGGAATCGACGGGAGAGGAATCCCAAGAGGCCCCCGAGCAATTCGCATGGGGACTGGCCTTCCCTGAGGCCACCAGAGCGGGTCCCTGAGGTCCCTGTCGTAAGTCGAGAGCACCTGCCGCAACTCGAGAAAATCCAGGAGGTTCTCCCCTCCAGGCGAGATGAGGCCCATTTCCGCGGAGGCGTCTCGAGGCTAATCAACCTGGCCTCTGGAACTTCCAAAGGGTCCTTCACACCCTTGCTGCAACTCAAGAAGTTCCCCGACGTACCCCTCTCCACTCGAGAGGAAGCACGAGAGTCCTGCCCACATCCAGAGAAGCCCCGTTTCCGCCTCATAGATCGAGAGGTGGAATCCTTTCCCTGCGTGGTCGGGAAAGAATTCCCGGCGTTCCGGTCGCATCTCAAGAGGAGGCGGTCTCCACAGGAAACACGAGGGGATCTCCAGGGTCGTGACACCATTCCCTGAGTGCCAGAGATTTCTCAGTCCATTCCAGGGAAACCTGTTTTCCCTGCACTGCCTCGACTTTCAAGCCGAGGATCCACTCACACCACGGTGGCACGTGGGACAGCCCTGTGTGAAAGCCTCGTGGGAAAGCCTCGTGGGAAAGCCTCGAGGAAAAGCCACAGATCCCTTGATCCACGCAAAGGGAAGTGTGACACTGCTGCTACAGCTCGGGAGGAAAGCGCACGTGCATGCCCCCACTCGAGACGAGGACTGACTCCCCTGGGGAGACTCCAGAAGTACCCCAAGACCATGTCAGCACTGGAGAGGAATCCTCAGGTTCCGGCACGGACTCCACAAAGATCTTAGGCCCCGTCATTGACGGGAGAGGAATCCCGAAAGGCCCCGGAGCAACTCGCATGGGGACTGGCCTTTCCTGAGGCCACCAGAGCGGGTCCCTGAGGTCCCCATTGTAAGTCGAGAGCACCTGCCGCACCTCGAGAAAATCCAGGAGGTTCTCCCTTCCAGGCGAGATTAGGCCCATTTCCGCTGAGGCATCTCGAGGCTAATCACACCTAACCTCTTGGACTTTACCAAAGGGTCCTTCACACCCTTGCTGCAACTCAAGAAGTTCCCCAACATACCCGTCTCTACTGGAGAGGAAGCACGAGAGTCCCGCCCTCATCCAGAGGAGCCCCGTTTCCGCCTCATAGCTCGAGAGAAGGGATATTTCCCTGCGTGGTCGGGAAAGAAATTCCCGGCGTTCCCGTCGCATCTCAAGAGGAGGTGCTCTCCACAGGAAAGGCGAGAGGAACTCCAGGGTCGTGCCACCATTCCCAGAGTCCCCCAGATGTCTCAGTCCATT
Organism: Capra hircus; assembly: GCF_001704415.2. Taxonomy (NCBI): domain Eukaryota; kingdom Metazoa; phylum Chordata; class Mammalia; order Artiodactyla; family Bovidae; genus Capra; species Capra hircus. The sequence continues at coordinate 3,067 of NW_017217499.1, read as the reverse complement.
CCAGGGAAACCTGTTTTCCCTGCACTGCCTCGACTTTACAAGCCGAGGATCGACTCACACCAAGGTGGCACGTGGGACAGCCCTGTGGGAAAGCCTCGAGGGAAAGCCTCGTGGGAAAGCCTCGAGGGAAAGTTGCAGATCCCTTGATCCACGCGAAGGGAAGCATGACACTGCTGCTACATCTCGGGAGGAAAGCGCACGTGCATGCCCCCACTTGAGACGAGGACTGACTCCCCTGGGGCGACTCCAGCCGTACCCCAAGATCCATGTCAGCACTGGAGAGGAATCCTCAGGTTCCGGCACCTACTCCACACAAGGTCTTAGGCCCCGGCATCGACGGGAGAGGAATCCCGAGAGGCCCCCGAGCAACTCGCTTGGGGACTGGCCTTTCCTGAGGCCACCGGAGCGGGTCCGTGAGGTCCCCGTCGTAAGTCGAGAGCACCTGCCACAACTCGAGAAAATCCAGGAGGTTCTCCCCTCCAGGCGAGATGAGGCCCATTTCCCCTGAGGCATCTCGAGGCTAATCAAACCTAACGTCTGGAACTTACAAAGGGTCTTTCACACCCTTGCTGCAACTCAAGAAGTTCCCCGACATACCCGTCTCCACTCGAGAGGAATCACGAGAGTCCCGCCCTCATCCAGAGGAGCCCCGTTTCCGCCTCCTAGCTCGAGAGGAGGGATCCTTTCCCTGTGTTTCGGGAAAGAATTCCCGGCGTTCCGTCGCATCTCAAGAGGAGGCGCTCTCCACAGGAAAGGCGAGAGGAACTCCAGGGTCGTGCCACATTCCAGAGTCCCCCAGAGGTCTCAGTCCATTCCAGGGAAACCTGTATTCCCTGCACTGCCTCGACTTTCAAGCCGAGGATCGACTCACACCACGGTGGCACGTGGGACAGCCCTGTGGGAAAAGCCTCGTGGGAAAGCCTCTGTGGAAAGACTCGAGGGAAAAGCCACTGATTCCTTGATCCACGCGAAGGGAAGCGTGACACTGCTGCTACAGCTCGGGAGGAAAGCGCACTTGCATGCCCCCAACCGAGACGAGGACTGACTCCCCTAGGGGAGACTCCAAAAGTACCCCAAGAATCCATGTCAGCACTGGAGAGGAATCCTCAGGTTCCGGCACCGACTCTACACAAGGTCTTAGGCCCCGGCATCGACGGGAGAGGAATCCCGAGAGGCCCCCGAGCATACTCGCATGGGGACTGGCCTTTCCTGAGGCCACCAGAGCGGGTCCCTGAGGTCCCGTCGTAAGTCGAGAGCACCTGCCGCAACTCGAGAAAATCCAGGAGGTTCTCCCCTCCAGGCGAGATGAGGCCCATTTCCGCTGAGGCGTCTCGGAGGCTAATCACACCTAACATCTGGAACTTCCAAAGGGTCTTTCACACCCTTGCTGCAACTCAAGAAGTTCCTCGACATACCCGTCTCCACTCGAGAGGAAGCACGAGAGTCCGCCCACATCCAGAGGAGCCCCGTTTCCGCCTCCTAGCTCGAGAGGAGGGATCCTTTCCCTGCGTGGTCGGGAAAGAATTCCGGCATTTCCGTCGCATCTCAAGAGGAGGCGCTCTCCACAGGAAAGGCGAGAGGAACTCCAGGGTCGTGCCACCATTCCCAGAGTCCCCCAGATGTCTCAGTCCATTCCAGGGAAACCTGTTTTCCCTGCACTGCCTCGACTTTCAAGCCGAGGATCGACTCACACCACGGTGGCACGTGGGACAGCCCTTGTGGGAAAGCCTCGTGGGAAAGCCTCGTGGGAAAGCCTCGAGGGAAAGCCACAGATCCCTTGATCCACGCGAAGGGAAGCGCTGACACTGCTGCTACAGCTCGGGAGGAAAGCGCACGTGCATGCCCCCACTCGAGACGAGGACTGACTCCCCTGGGGAGACTCCAGGAAGTACCCCAAGATCCATGTCAGCACTGGAGAGGAATCCTCAGGTTCCGGCACCGACTCCACACAAGGTCTTAGGCCCCGGCTATCGACGGGAGAGGAATCCCGAGAGGCCCCGAGCAACTCGCATGGGGACTGGCCTTTCCTGAGGCCACCAGAGCGGGTCCCTGAGGTCCCGTCGTAAGTCGAGAGCAACCTGCCGCAACTCGAGAAAATCCAGGAGGTTCTCCCTCCAGGCGAGATGAGGCCCATTTCCGCTGAGGCGTCTCGAGGCTAATCACACCTAACTCTGGAACTTCCAAAGGGTCCTTCACACCCTTGCTGCAACTCAAGAAGTTCCCCGACAAACCGTCTCCACTCGAGAGGAAGCACGAGAGTCCCGCCCACATCCAGCAGGAGACCCGTTTCCGCCTCCTAGCTCGAGAGGAGGGATCCTTTCCCTGCGTGGTCGGGAAAGAATTCCCGGCGTTCCGTCGCATCTCAAGAGGAGGCGCTCTCCACAGGAAAGGCGAGAGGAACTCCAGGGTCGTGCCACCATTCCAGAGTCCCCAGATGTCTCAGTCCATTCCAGGGAAACCTGTTTTCCCTGCACTGCTCGACTTTCAAGCGAGGATCGACTCACACCACGGTGGCACGTGGGACAGCCCTGTGGGAAAGCCTCGTGGGAAAGCCTCTGGGAAAGCCTCGATGGAAAGCCACAGATCCCTTGATCCACGCGAAGGGAAGCGTGACACTGCTGCTACAGCTCGGGAGGAAAGCTGCACGTGCATGCCCCACTCGAGACGAGGACTGACTCCCCTGGGGAGACTCCAGAAGTACCCCAAGATCCATGTCAGCACTGGAGAGGAATCCTCAGGTTCCGGCACCGATTCCACACAAGGTCTTAGGCCCGCATCGACGGGAGAGGAATCCCGAGAGGGCCCGCAGCAACTCGCATGGGGACTGGCCTTTCCTGAGGCACCAGAGCAGGTCCCTCAGGTCCCGTCGTAAGTCGAGAGCACCTGTCGCAACTCGAGAAAATCCAGGAGGTTCTCCCCCAGGCGAGATGAGGCCCATTTCCTGAGGCTCTCGAGGCTAATCACACCTAACCTCTGGAATTTCCAAAGGGTCCTTCACACCCTTGCTGCAACTCAAGAAGTTCCGCCACATACCGTCTCCACTCGAGAGGAAGCACGAGAGTCCGCC
>NW_017217498.1:0-12493 GCF_001704415.2 Capra hircus | reverse complement strand
CAAGAGGAGGGATCCTTTCCTGCTGGTCGGAAAGAATTCCCGCTTCCCGTCGCATCTCAAAGAGGGGCGCTCTCCACAGGAAAGGCGAGAGGAACTCCAGGGTCGTCCACCAACGCAGAATCCCCCAGATGTCTCAGTCCATTCCAGGGAAACCTGTTTTCCCCTGCACTGCCTCGACTTTCAAGCCGAGGATCGACTCACACCCGGTGGCACGTGGGACAGCCCGCCTCGTGGAAAGCCTCGTGGAAAAGCTGGGAAATGCCTCGAGGGAATGCCACAGATCCCTTGATCGACGCGGAAGGGAAGCGTGACATGCTGCTACAGCTCGGGAGGAAAGCGCACGTGCATGCCCCCACTCCAGACGAGGACTGACTCCCCCTGGGGGAGACTCCAGAAGAACCCCAAGGATCCATATCAGCACTGGAGAGGAATCCTCAGGTTCCGGGCCGACCTCACACAAGGACTTAGGGCCGGCATCGAGAGGAGAGGAATCCCGAGAGGCCCGAGCAACTCGCATGGGGACTGGCTTTCCTGAGGCCACCAGAGCGGGTCCCTGGGTGACCGGTAAGTCGAGAGCACCTGACGCAACTCGAGAAATCCAGGTGGTTCTCCCCTCCAGGCGAGATGAGGCCCATTTCCGCTGAGGCGTCTCGAGGCTAATCACACCTAACCTCTGGAACTTCAAAGGGTCCTTCACACCCTTGCTGCAACTCAAGTAGCCCGACATACCCGTCTCCACTCTAGAGGAAGCGAGAGTCCCGCCCACATCCAGAGGAGCCCATTTCCGCCTCCTAGCTCGAGAGGAGGGATCCTTTCCCTGCGTGGCGGGGAAAGAATTCCCGGCATTCCCGTCGCATCTCAAGAGGAGGCGCTCTCCACAGGAAAGACGAGAGGAACTCCAGGGTCGTGCCATCATTCCCAGAGTCCCCAGATGTCTCAGTCCATTCCAGGGAAACCTGTTTTCCCTGCACTGCCTCGACTTTCAAGCCGAGGATCGACTCACACCACGGTGGTACGTGGGACAGCCTGTGGGAAAGCCTCGTGGGAAGCCTCTTGGAAAGCCTCGAGGGAAAGCCCTGATCCCTTGATCCACGAGAAGGGAAGCGTGACACTGCTGCTACAGATCGGGAGGAAAGCGCCGTGCATGCCCCCACTCGAGACGAGGACTGACTCCCCTGGGGAGACTCCAGAAGTACCCAAGATCCATGCCAGCACGGAGAGGAATACTCAGGTTCCAAAACCGACTCCACACAAGGTCTTAGGCCCGGCATCGCCGGAGAGGAATCCCGAGCGGCCCCCAACATCTGAATGGGGACTGGCCTTTACTCAGGCCAGCAGAGCGGGTCCCTGAGGTCCCCGTCGTAAGTCGACCACCTGCCGCAACTCGAGAAAATCCAGGAGGTTCTCCCTCCAGGCGAGATGAGGCCTTTTCCGCTGAGGGTCTCGAGGCTAATCACCTAACTCTGGAACATCCAAAGGGTCCTTCACACCCTTGCTGCAACTCAAGAAGTTCCCCGACATACCCGTCTCCACTCGAGAGGAAGCACAAGGGTTCTGCACACATCCAGAGGAGCCCCGTTTCCGCCTCCTAGCTCGAGAGGAGGGATCCTTCCCTGCGTGGTCGGGAAAGAATTCCCTGCGTTCCCTTTGCATCTCAAGAGGAGGCGCTCTCCACAGAAAAGGCGAGAGGAACTCCAGGGTCGTGCCAGCTTCCCAGAGTCCCCCAGATGTCTCACTCCATTCCAGGGAAACCTGATTTTCGTCTACTGCCTCGAATTTCAAGCCGAGGATCGACTCACACCACGGTGGCACGTGGGACAGCCCTGTGGGAAAGCCTCGTGGGAAGCCTCGTGGGAAAGCTCCTGGGAAATGGAAAGCCACAGATCCCTTAATCCACACGAAGGGAAGCGCCACACTGCTGCCACAGCTCGGGGAGGAAAGCAAACGTGCATGCCCCACTCGAGACGAGGACTGACTCCCCTGGGGAGACTCCAGAAGTACCCCAAGATCCATGTCAGCACTGGAGAGGAATCCTCAGGTTCCGGCACCGACTCCACTCAAGGTCTTATGCCGGGCTCCAGCCCCGGTGGATCCAGGGAATTCGAACTGTGGACGGCGTTGTCGTGGAAAGACTTGTTTATTTATTAATGTAAGATTAGATTTTAAACTATAGTGTAGTAAGAAGATTAAGTGGAGGAAGAGGGCTGAATAGCTTGGTTTACGCGGAAGGCCGATAAAATCCCACACAAGGAATTTGCACCACCTACTTTGGCCACCGGCGCCCGCTTGAATATCTAAGGGTGCCTCGCCTTAAGCTCCCTTTCGTGCGGGTCTTAACAGCCAGGGCAAGTAAGTAGACCTTGCTAGCCTCCGCACTCAGGTGGAGATTCAGCCTGAAGTTAAAGTAAAGAGCAGAGAGAAGGAAAGGTAGAGAAGAAGAAAGAGAGAGAAAGACACGGGGGGGAGCCAGAGTCCCAAGAAACCAGGCTGAGAGACTAGTTCGAGAAGCTGGTCCGAGAAACTGGCCCCGGACCCTGGTCTCCTCCTTTATTGTTCACAAGGCCTTTTATATTTTTGATAAAACATGGAGATCAATGGATAACACAAAATTATGTAGCGTTCACAACCCAGATTCTTTCTGTATATCATTTTGTATACAAAAGGTCTCAGGTGATTTACATTATCTTCTGGCCAAGAGGCTTGTTAACACTTTTTGGCTCTGTTCCTTAATGAACGTTAATTTTGTTTCCCCTGAAGTGTTTTTCTTTAATCTGCATCTCCTTAAAGTAAAGTTACATCTCTATAGAACAAATGTGCAGTGGGTTATAACAAAGAAGGTACTTAACTCAAAGATATAATGTTGCTAATACCAGGTCTACTACTTTTTTTCTATATACCAACTATATCTAAAAATAAAGGATATGAAAATTTGGCAGCAAGCATTGACCCAAAAAATGAAACTTTTAATCAGTCCTATTCTAAAGATTTTGACTCCTCGAAAGCTCCTGCATTCCTAGGATGTTTTAAGCTTCCTGTGCCTCCTGCGGTCAGGAGGCCTCAAACAATCACAAGCGCAGCTGTACGAGTCCTACAGGCAGGCTAGAAAGCCATCAGAGGGTTTTTGGATTGAAACACTCTTTCAAATGCAGAAGACTAACGCGCTGAATTGACTTTTTCCAGAAAGGTCAGAAGAGTGAAAAAGCAGAGCACAAAAACCGGCAGATATTTGTTGGGGTACATGCTTAAAAACTTCCAGAGGGGTCCCTGAAGTCTGAGCACGCCTTGCGTATGTCAGCTTCCTTCCTCATAACCTTGTCACGGCGGGCTTGCTCACACTGGCTCCCGGCAGTCTTAGGCCCCGGCATCGACGGGAGAGGAATCCGAGAGGCCCCCGAGCAACTCGCATGGGGACTGGCCTTTCCTGAGGCCACCAGAGCGGTCCCTGAGGACCCGTCGTAAGTTGAGAGCACCTGCCGCAACTCGAGAAAATCCAGGAGGTTCTCCCCTCCAGGCGAGATGAGGCCCATTTCCGCTGAGGCGTCTCGAGGCTAATCACACCTAACCTCTGGAACTTCCAAAGGGTCCTTCACACCCTTGCTGCAACTCAAGAAGTTCCGCGACATACCCGTCTCCACTCGAGAGGAAGCACGAGAGTCCCGCCCTCATCCAGGAGCCCTGTTTCCGCCTCCTAGCTCGAGAGAAGGGATCCTTTCCCTGCGTGGTCGGGAAAGAATTCCGGCGTTCCCGTCGCATCTCAAGAGGAGGCGCTCTCCAGAGGAAAGGCGAGAGGAACTCAGGGTCGTGCCACCATTCCAGAGTCCCCCAGATGTCTCGTCCATTCCAGGGGAACCTGTTTTCCCTGCACTGCCTCGACTTTCAAGCCGAGGATCGACTCACACCACGGTGCACGTGGGACAGCCCTGTGGGAAAGCTCGTGGGAAAGCCACAGATCCCTTGATCCACTCGACGGGAAGCGTGACACTGCTGCTAGAGCTGGGGAGGAAAGCGCACGTGCATGCCCCACTCGAGACGAGGACTGACTCCCCTGGGGAGACTCCAGAATTACCCAAGATCCATGTCAGCCCTGGAGAGGAATCCTCAGGTTCCGCCGACTCCACACAAGGTCTTAGGCCCCGGCATCGACGGAGAGGAATCCCGAGAGGCCCCCGAGCAACTCGCATGGGGACTGGCCTTTCCTGAGGCCACCAGAGCGGGTCCCTGAGGTCCCCGTCGTAAGTCGAGAGCACCTGCCGCAACTCGAGAAAATCAGGAGGTTCTCCCTTCCAGGCGAGATGAGGCCCATTTCCGCTTAGGTGTCTCGAGGCTAATCACACCTAACTCTGGAACTTCCAAAGGGTCCTTCACACCCTTGCTGCAACTCAAGAAGTTCCCCGACATACCCGTCTCCACTCGAGAGGAAGCACGAGAGTCCCGCCCACATCCAGAGGAGCCCCTTTCCGCCTCCTAGCGAGAGGAGGGATCCTTTCCCTGCCTGGTCTGGAAAGAATTCCTGGCGTTCCCGTCGCATCTCAAGATGAGGTGCTCTCCACAGGAAAGGCGAGAGGAACTCCAGGTCGTGCCACCATTCCAGAGTCCCCCAGATGTCTCCGTCCATTCCAGGGACACCTGTTTTCCCTGCACTGCCTCGACTTTCAAGCCGAGGATCGACTCACACCACGGTGCACGTGGGACAGCCCTGTGGGAAAGCCTCGAGGGAAAGCCACAGATCCCTTGATCCACGCGAGGGAAGCGTGACACTGCTGCTACAGCTCGGGAGGAAATCGCACGTGCATGCCCCCACTCGAGAGGACTTACTCCCCTGGGGAGACTCCAGAAGTACCCCAAGTCCATGTCAGTACTGGAGAGGAATCCTCAGGTTCCGCACCGACTCCACACAAGGTCTTAGGCCCCGGCATCGACGGGAGAGGAATCCCGAGAGGCCCCGAGCAACTGGCATGGGGACTGGCCTTTCCTGAGGCCACCAGAGCGGGTCCCTGAGGTCCCGTCGTAAGTCGAGAGCACCTGCCGCAACTCGAGAAAATCCAGGAGGTTCTCCCTCCAGGAGAGATGAGGCCCATTTCCGCTGAGGCGTCTCGAGGCTAATCACACCTAACCTCTGGAACTTCCAAAGGGTCCTTCACACCCTTGCTGCAACTCAAGAAGTTCCCGACATCCCCGTCTCCACTCAACAGGAAGCACGAGAGTCCCGCCTACATCCAGAGGAGCCCCATTTCCGCCTCCTAGCTCGAGAGGAGGGATCCTTTCCCTGCGTCGTGGGGAAAGAATTCCCCGCATTCCTGTCACATTTCAAGAGGAGGCGCTCTCCACAGGAAAGGCGAGAGGAACTCCAGGGTCGTGCCACCATTTCCAGAGCCCCCCAGATGTCTCAGTCCATTCCAGGGAAAACTGTTTTCCGTGCACTGCCTCGACTTTCAATCCGAGGATCGACTCACACCACGGTGGCACGTGGGAGAGCCCTGTGGGAAAGATTCGTGGGAAAGCCTCGTGGGAAAGCTTCGAGGGAAAGCCACAGATCCCTTGATCCACGCGAAATGAAGCGTGACACTGCTGCTACAGCTGGGGAGGAAAGCGCACGTGCATGCCCCCAGTCGAGACGTGGACTGACTCCCCTGGGGAGACTCCAAAATTACCCCCAAGATCCATGCCAGCCCTGGAGTGGAATCCTCAGGTTCCGCAAACGACTCCACACAAGGTCTTAGGCCCGGCATCGACGGGAGAGGAATCCCGATAGGCCCCGAGCAACTCGCATGGGGACTGGCCTTTCCTGAGGCCACGAGAGCGGGTCCCTGAGGTCCAGGTCGTAAGTCGAGAGCACCTGCCACAACTCGAGAAAATCAGGAGGTTCTACCTTCCAGGCGAGATGAGGCCCATTTCCGCTGAGGTGTCTCGAGGCTAATCACACCTAACCTCTGGAACTTCCAAAGGGTCTTTCACACCCTTGCTGCAAGTCAAGAAGTTCCCCGACATACCCGTCTCCACTCGAGAGGAAGCACGAGAGTCCGGCCCACATCCAGAGGAGCCCCGTTTCCCCTCCTAGATCGAGAGGAGGGATCCTTTCCCTGCGTGTTCAGGAAAGAATTCCCGACGATCCCGTCGCATCTCAAGAAGAGGCGCTCTCCACAGGAAAGGCGAGAGGAACTCCAGGGTCGTGCCACCATTCCCAGGGTCCTTCAGATGTCTCAGTCCATTCCAGGGAAACCTTTTTTCCCTGCACTGCCTCGACTTTCAAGCCAGGATCTACTCACACCACGGTGGCACGTGGGACAGCCCTGTGGGAAAGCCTAGTGGGAAAGCCACAGATCCCTTGATTCACGCGAAGGGAAGCGTGACACTGCTGCTACAGCTCGAGAGGAAATCGCACGTGAATGCCCCAATTCGAGACGAGGACTGACTCCCCTGGGGAGACTCCAGAAATACCCCAAATCCATGTCAGCACTGGGAGGAATCCTCAGGTTCCGGCAGCGTCTCCACACAAGGCCTTAGGCCCCGGCATCGACGGGAGAGGAATCCCGAGATGACCCCGAGCAACTCGTTGGGGACCTGCCTTTCCTGAGGCCACCAGAGCGGGTCCCTGAGGTCCCCGTGTAGGTAGAGAGCACCTGCCACAACTCGAGAAAATCCAGGAGGTTCTCCCCTCCAGGCGAGATGAGGCCCATTTCCGCTGAGGCGTCTCGAGGCTAATCACACCTAACCTCTGGAACTTCCAAAGGGTCCTTCACACCCTTGCTGCAACTCAAGAAGTTCCCCGACATATCCGTCTCCACTCGAGAGGAATCACGAGAGTCCCTCCCTCATCCAGAGGAGCGCCGTTTCCGCCTCCTAGCTCAAGAGGAGGGATCTTTCCCTGCGTGGTCGGGAAAGTATTCCCGGCGTTCCCGTCGCATCTCAAGAGGAGGCGCTCTCCACAGGAAAGGCGAGAGGAACGCCAGGGTCGTGCCACCCTTCCCAGAGTCCCCCAGATGTCTCAGTCCATTCCAGGGAAACCTGTTTTCCCTGCACTACCTCGACTTTCAAGCCGAGGATCAACTCACAGCACGGTGGCACGTGGGACAGCCCTGTGGGAAGCCTCGTGGGAAAGCCACAGATCCCTTGATCCACGCGAAGGGGAGCATGACACTGCTGCTACAGCTCGGGAGGAAAGCGCACGTGCATACCCCACTCGCGACGAAGACTGACTCCCCTGGGGAGACTCCAGAAGTACCCCAAGATCCATGTCAGCACTGGAGAGGAATCCTCAGGTTCCGGCACCGACTCCACTCAAGGTCTTATGCCGGGCTCCAGCCCGGTGGATCCAGGGAATTCGAACTGTGGACGGCGTTGTCGTGGAAAGACTTGTTTATTTATTAATGTAAGATTAGATTTGGAAACTATAGTGTAGTAAGAAGATTAAGTGGAGGAAGAGGGCTGAATAGCTTGGTTTACGCGGAAGGCCAATAAAATTCCACACAAGGAATTTGCACCACCTACTTTGGGCCACCGGCGCCCGCTTGAATATCTAAGGGTGCCTCGCCTTAAGCTCCCTTTCGTGCGGGTCTTAACAGCCAGGGCAAGTAAGTAGACCTTGCTAGCCTCCGCACTCCAGGTGGAGATTCAGCCTGAAGTTAAAGTAAAGAGCAGAGAGAAGGAAAGGTAGAGAAGAAGAAAGAGAGAGAAAGACACGGGGGAGCCAGAGTCCCAAGAAACCAGGCTGAGAGACTAGTTCGAGAAGCTGGTCCGAGAAACTGGCCCCCGGACCCTGGTCTCCTCCTTTATTGTTCACAAGGCCTTTTATATTTTTGATAAAACATGGAGATCAATGGATAACACAAAATTATGTAGCGTTCACAACCCAGATTCTTTCTGTATATCATTTTGTATACAAAAGGTCTCAGGTGATTTACATTATCTTCTGGCCAAGAGGCTTGTTAACACTTTTTGGCTCTGTTCCTTAATGAACGTTAATTTTGTTTCCCCTGAAGTGTTTTTCTTTAATCTGCATCTCCTTAAAGCATTAAAGTTACATCTCTATAGAACAAATGTGCAGTGGGTTATAACAAAGAAGGTACTTAACTCAAAGATATAATGTTGCTAATACCAGGTCTACTACTTGTTTTTCTATATACCAACTATATCTAAAAATAAAGGATATGAAAATTTGGCAGCAAGCATTGACCCAAAAAATGAAACTTTTAATCAGTCCTATTCTAAAGATTTTGACTCCTCGAAAGCTCCTGCATTCCTAGGATGTTTTAAGCTTCCTGTGCCTCCTGCGGTCAGGAGGCCTCAAACAATCACAAGCGCAGCTGTACGAGTCCTACAGGCAGGCTAGAAAGCCATCAGAGGGTTTTTGGATTGAAACACTCTTTCAAATGCAGAAGACTAACGCGCTGAATTGACTTTTTCCAGAAAAGGTCAGAAGAGTGAAAAAGCAGAGCACAAAAACCGGCAGATATTTGTTGGGGTACATGCTTAAAAACTTCCAGAGGGGTCCCTGAAGTCTGAGCACGCCTTGCGTATGTCAGCTTCCTTCCTCATAACCTTGTCACGGGCGGGCTTGCTCACACTGGCTCCCGGCAGTCTTAGGCCCCGGCATCGACGGGAGAGGAATCCCGAGAGGCCCCCGAGCAACTCGCATGGGGACTGGCCTTTCCTGAGGCCACCAGAGCGGGTCCCTGAGGACCCGTCGTAAGTTGAGAGCACCTGCCGCAACTCGAGAAAATCCAGGAGGTTCTCCCCTCCAGGCGAGATGAGGCCCATTTCCGCTGAGGCGTCTCGAGGCTAATCACACCTAACCTCTGGAACTTCCAAAGGGTCCTTCACACCCTTGCTGCAACTCAAGAAGTTCCGCGACATACCCGTCTCCACTCGAGAGGAAGCACGAGAGTCCCGCCCTCATCCAGAGGAGCGCTGTTTCCTCCTAGCTCGAGAGGAGGGATCTTTCCCTGCGTGGTCGGGAAAGAATTCCCGGCGTTCCCGTCGCATCTCAAGAGGAGGCGCTCTCCAGAGGAAAGGCGAGAGGAACTCTAGGGTCGTGCCACCATTCCAGAGTCCCCCAGATGTCTCAGTCCATTTAGGGAAACCTGTTTTCCCTGCACTGCCTCGACTTTCAAGCCGAGGATCGACTCACACCACGGTGGCACGTGGGACAGCCCTGTGGGAAAGCTTCGTGGGAAAGCCACAGATCCCTTGACCCACTCGACGGGGAAGCGTGACACTGCTGCTAGAGCTGGGGAGGAAAGCGCACGTGCATGCCCCCACTCGAGAGGAGGACTGACTCCCCAGGGGAGACTCAGGAAGTACCCAAGATCCATGTCAGCACTGGAGAGGAATCCTCAGGTTCCGGCACCGACTCCACACAAGGTCTTAGGCCCCGGCATCGACAGGAGAGGAATCCGAGAGGCCCCCGAGCAACTCGCTTGGGGACTGGCCTTTCCTGAGGCCACCAGAGCGTGTCCCTGAGGTCCCCGTCGTAAGTCGAGAGGAACTGCCGCAACTCGAGAAAATCCAGGAGGTTCTCCCCTCCAGGCGAGATGAGGCCCATTTCCGCTGAGGCTTCTCGAGGCTAATCACACCTAACCTCTGGAACTTCCAAAGGGTCCTTCACACCCTTGCTGCAACTCAAGAAGTTTCCCGACATACCCGTCTCCACTCGAGAGGAAGCACGAGAGTCCGCCCCACATCCATAGGAGCCCCGTTTCCGCCTCCTAGCGCGAGAGAAGGGATCCTTTCCCTGCCTGTTCTGGAAAGAATTCCTGGCGTTCCCGTGACATCTCAAGATGAGGTGCTCTCCACAGGAAAGGCCAGAGGAACTCCAGGGTCGTGCCACCATTACTAGAGTCCCCAGATGTCTCCGTCCATTCCAGGGACACCTGTTTTCCCTGCACTGCCTCGACTTTCAAGCCGAGGATCGACTCACTGCACGGTGACACGTGGGACAGCCCTGTGGGAAAGCCTCTAGGGAAAGCCACAGATCCCTTGATCCACTCGTCGGGAAGCGTGACACGGCTGCTAGAGCTGGGGAGGAATGCGCACGTGCATGCCCCCCACTCGAGACGTGGACTGACTCCCCTGGGGAGACTCCAGAATTACCCCAAGATCCATGCTAGCCCTGGAGAGGAATCCTCAGGTTCCGCAAACGACTCCACACAAGGTCTTAGGCCCGGCATCGACGGGAGAGGAATCCCTATAGGCCCCGAGCAACTCGCATGGGGACTGGCCTTTCCTGAGGCCACGAGAGCGGGTCCCTGAGGTCCCCGTCGTAAGTCGAGAGCACCTGCCACAACTCGAGAAAATCAGGAGGTTCTACCTTCCAGGCGAGATGAGGCCCATTTCCGCTTAGGTGTCTCGAGGCTAATCACACCTAAACTCTGGAACTTCCAAAGGGTCCTTCACACCCTTGCTGCAACTCAAGAAGTTCCCCGACATACCCGTCTCCAATCGCGAGGAAGCACAAGAGTCCCGACAACATCCAGAGGAGCCCCCTTTCCGCCTCCTAGCTCGAGAGGAGGGATCCTTTCCCTGCCTGGTCTGGAAAGAATTCCTGGCGTTCCCGTCGCATCTCAAGATGAGGTGCTCTCCACAGAAAAGGCGAGAGGAACTCCAGGGTCGTGCCACCATTCCCAGAGCCCCCAGATGTCTCCGTCCATTCCAGGGACACCTGTTTTCCCTGCACTGCCTCGACGTTCAAGCCGAGGATCGACTCACACCACGGTCGCACGTGGATAGCCCTGTGGTAAAACTTCGTGGGAAAGCCTCGTGGGAAAGCCTCGAGGGAAAGCCACAGATCCCTTGATCCACGCGAAGGGGAGCGTGACACTGCTGCTACAGCTCGGGAGGAAATAGCACGTGCATGCCCCCACACCAGTCGAGGACTTACTCCGCTGGGGAGACTCCAGAAGTACCACAAGGTCCATGTCAGTACTGGAGAGGAATCCTCAGGTTCCGGCACCGACTCAACACAAGGTCTTAGGCCCCGGCATCGACGGGAGAGGAATCCCTATAGGCCCCCGAGCAACTGGCATGGGGACTGGCCTTTCGTGAGGCCACCAGAGCGGGTCCCTGAGGTCCCCGTCGTAAGTCGAGAGCACCTGCCGCAACTCGAGAAAATCCAGGAGGTTCTCCCCTCCAGGAGAGATGAGGCCCATTTCCGCTGAGGCGTTTGGAGGCAAATCACACCTAACCTCTGGAACTTCCAAAGGGTCCTTCACACCCTTGCTGCAACTCAAGAAGTTCCCCGACATCCTCGTCTCCACTCAACAGGAAGCACGAGAGTCCCGCCTACATCCAGAGGAGCCCCATTTCCGCCTCCTAGCTCGAGAGAGGGATCCTTTCCCTGCGTCGTGGGGAAAGAATTCCCCGCATTCCTGTCACATTTCAAGAGGAGGCGCTCTCCACAGGAAAGGCGAGAGGAACTCCAGGGTCGTGCCACCATTTCCAGAGCCCCCAGATGTCTCAGTCCATTCCAGGGAAAACTGTTTTCCGTGCACTGCCTCGACTTTCAATCCGAGGATCGACTCACACCACGGTGGCACGTGGGAGAGCCCTGTGGAAAGATTCGTGGGAAAGCCTCGTGGGAAAGCTTCGAGGGAAAGCCACAGATCCCTTGATCCACGCGAAATGAAGCGTGACACTGCTGCTACAGCTGGGGAGGAAAGCGCACGTGCATGCCCCCAGTCGAGACGTGGACTGACTCCCCTGGGGAGACTCCAAAATTACCCCAAGATCCATGCCAGCCCTGAGTGGAATCCTCAGGTTCCGCAAACGACTCCACACAAGGTCTTAGGCCCCGGCATCGACGGGAGAGGAATCCGATAGGCCCCCGAGCAACTCGCATGGGGACTGGCCTTTCCTGAGGCCACGAGAGCGGGTCCCTGAGGTCCAGGTCGTAAGTCGAGAGCACCTGCCACAACTCGAGAAAATCAGGAGGTTCTACCTTCCAGGCGAGATGAGGCCCATTTCCGCTGAGGTGTCTCGAGGCTAATCACACCTAACCTCTGGAACTTCCAAAGGGTCTTTCACACCCTTGCTGCAAGTCAAGAAGTTCCCCGACATACCCGTCTCCACTCGAGAGGAAGCACGAGAGTCCGGCCCACATCCAGAGGCCCCGTTTCCCCCTCCTAGATCGAGAGGAGGATCCTTTCCCTGCGTGTTCAGAAAGAATTCCCGACGATCCCGTCGCATCTCAAGAAAGAGGCACTCTCCACAGGAAAGAGAGGAACTCCAGGGTCGTGCCACCATTCCCAGGGTCCTTCAGATGTCTCAGTCCATTCCAGGGAAACCTTTTTTCCCTGCACTGCCTCGACTTTCAAGCCAGGATCTACTCACACCCACGGGGACAGCCCTGTGGGGAAAGCCTAGTGGGAAAGCCACAGATCCCTATTGCACGCGAAGGGAAGCGTGACACTGCTGCTACAGCTCGAGAGGAAATCGCACGTGAATGCCCCAATTCGAGACGAGGACTGACTCCCCTGGGTGAGACTCCAGAAATACCCCA
>NW_017217497.1:0-12493 GCF_001704415.2 Capra hircus | reverse complement strand
TGCTCTCCGTGTGGCGCTGAATCTGGGCGGCCAAGCAACCGCTGGAGGAGCCCTGCAGTTGCCCTTCCCTTCCCTCTGACAGAATTCTCACTGCTGGAGCCCTTGGCAGTGTGCAACCCACCAGCCCCTAAGCTCTCCTTAAGGAGGACTGGGACCTAAGTGCAAAGGCAAGGCAGGATTGGAGCTGAGGCAAGAAAGGCGCCAGTGGCGACTCCCAGGCTCCTGCTGCCTGCTCCTTCCTGGAGAGGCAGCCTAAAAGCAAGGCAAGTCTGGGCAAGGCTAGCCCCCGGCAGAGCAGCCTCGCGCCAGGAACTCTGCCAGATCGGGGGCTCTGAGCAGAGCTAGAGCTCTGCCGTACTGGAGGCGCACTTAGCTCCGTGCAAGCAGGGCTTTCAACTTGACGGGGCTGGGCTGCCTCCTCTTCCCCCGAGGAGGCTCGCTTCCCTGCTGGCTGTGCACTCGCCTATCAGGCGGGGGCGCAGGGCTCCTCCAGCAGGTCTTGCCTCAGGGGCTGCTTCCCCTGAGTTGGGGCTGTGGGCAGGAACCCAGACACGCAGGATCAGGCCCCAACCACCTGCACATGTCTCTGCTGGGGAGGAGAGTGCTAGGGAACCTACGTCTGTCATACACTTTCTGGGCACCCAAGGAATCAGCCTCCGTGTGTGCGGGGCTGAAAACCCCAGCCAGGGGCCCTGGGAGCCTGGTGCTCTCGGTGCGGCGCTGATTCTAGGCGGCCTAGAAACCGCTGGAGGAGCCCTGCAGTTGCCCTTCCCTTCCCTCTGACAGAGCTCTCACTGCTGAAGCCCTTGGCAGTGTGCAACCCACCACCCCTAAGCCCTCCCAACGACGCCTGGCACCTATGTGCAAAGGCAAGGCAGGATTGGAGCTGAGGCAAGGAAGGCACCAGTGGCGTCTCCCAGGCTCGCTCAGACAGCTCCTTCCTGGGGAGGGAGCCTAAAAGCAAGGCAAGTCTGGGCAAGGCGAGCCCCCGGCCGAGCAGCCTCGCGCCAGAAACTCTGCCAGATCGGGGCTCTGAGCAGAGCTAGAGCTCTGCCGTACTGGAGGCCCACTTAGCTCCGTGCAAGCAGGGCTTTCCTCTTGACTGGGCTCGGCTGCCTCCTCTTCTCCCGAGGAGGCTCGCTACACTGCTGGCTGTGCTCTCGCCTATCAGGCGGGCGCGCAGGGCTCCTCCAGCAGGTCTTGCCTCAGGGGCTGCTTCCCCTGAGTTGAGGCTGTGGGCGGGAACCCAGACACGCAGGATAAGGCCCCAACCACCTGCACATGTCTCTGCTGGGGAGGAGAGTGCTAGGGAACCTACGTCTCTCACACACTTTCTAGGCACCCACGGAGTCAGCCTCTGGGAGTGTGGGGATGCAAAACCCAGCCAGGGGCCCTTGGAACCTGGTGCTCTCCGTGCGGAGCTTTGTCTGGGCGGCCAAGGAACCGCTGAAGGAGCCCTGCTGTTGCCCTTCGCTTCCCTCTGACAGAGCTTTCACTGCTGGAGCCCTTGGCAGTGTGCAACCCACCAGCCCCTAAGCCCTCCTCAAGGACGCTTGGACCTAAGTGCAAAGGCAAGGCAGGGGTAGAGCTGAAGCCAGGAAGGCGCCAGTGGCGTTTCCGAGCCTCACACAGCCTGCTCCTTCCTGGGGAGGGAGCCTTAAAGGCAAGGCAAGTCTGCGCAAGGCTCGCCTATGGCAGAGCATCTTGGTGCCAGGAACTCTGCCAGATCGGGCCTCTGAACAGAGCTAGAGATCTGCCGTACTGGAGTCGCACTTAGCTTCGTGTAAGCAGGGATTTCAGCTTGACGGGGACTTGCTGCCTCCTCTTCCCCGAGGAGGCTCGCTTCCCCTGCTGCTGTGCACTCGCCTATCAGGCGGGGGCGCAGGGCTCCTCCAGCAGGTCTTGCCTCAGGGGCTGCTTCCCCTGAGTTGGGGCTGTGGGCAGGAACCCAGACACGCAGGATCAGGCCCAAACACCTGCACATGTCTCTGCTGGGGAGGAGAGTGCTAGGGAACCTACGTCTGTCATACACTTTCTGGGCACCAAGGAATCAGCCTCCGTGTGTGCGGGGCTGAAAACCCCAGCCAGGGGACCTGGGAGCCTGGTGCTCTCCGTGTGGCGCTGAATCTGGGCGGCCAAGCAACCGCTGGAGGAGCCCTGCAGTTGCCCTTCCCTTCCCTCTGACAGAATTCTCACTGCTGGAGCCCTTGGCAGTGTGCAACCCACCAGCCCCCTAAGCTCTCCTTAAGGAGGACTGGGACCTAAGTGCAAAGGCAAGGCAGGATTGGAGCTGAGGCAAGAAAGGCGCCAGTGGCGACTCCCAGGCTCCTGCTGCCTGCTCCTTCCTGGAGAGGCAGCCTAAAAGCAAGGCAAGTCTGGGCAAGGCTAGCCCCCGGCAGAGCAGCCTCGCGCCAGGAACTCTGCCAGATCGGGGCTCTGAGCAGAGCTAGAGCTCTGCCGTACTGGAGGCGCACTTAGCTCCGTGCAAGCAGGGCTTTCAACTTGACGGGGCTGGGCTGCCTCCTCTTCCCCGAGGAGGCTCGCTTCCTGCTGGCTGTGCACTCGCCTATCAGGCGGGGGCAGGGCTCCTCCAGCAGGTCTTGCCTCAGGGGCTGCTTCCCCTGAGTTGGGGCTGTGGGCAGGAACCCAGACACGCAGGATCAGGCCCCAACACCTGCACATGTCTCTGCTGGGGAGGAGAGTGCTAGGGAACCTACGTCTGTCATACACTTTCTGGGCACCCAAGGAATCAGCCTCCGTGTGTGCGGGGCTGAAAACCCCAGCCAGGGCCCTGGGAGCCTGGTGCTCTCGGTGCGGCGCTGATTCTAGGCGGCCTAGAAACCGCTGGAGGAGCCCTGCAGTTGCCCTTCCCTTCCCTCTGACAGAGCTCTCACTGCTGAAGCCCTTGGCAGTGTGCAACCCCACCACCCCTAAGCCCTCCCAACCACGCCTGGCACCTATGTGCAAAGGCAAGGCAGGATTGGAGCTGAGGCAAGGAAGGCACCAGTGGCGTCTCCCAGGCTCGCTCAGACAGCTCCTTCCTGGGGAGGGAGCCTAAAAGCAAGGCAAGTCTGGGCAAGGCGAGCCCCGGCCGAGCAGCCTCGCGCCAGAAACTCTGCCAGATCGGGGCTCTGAGCAGAGCTAGAGCTCTGCCGTACTGGAGGCCACTTAGCTCCGTGCAAGCAGGGCTTTCCTCTTGACTGGGCTCGGCTGCCTCCTCTTCTCCCGAGGAGGCTCGCTACACTGCTGGCTGTGCTCTCGCCTATCAGGCGGGCGCGCAGGGCTCCTCCAGCAGGTCTTGCCTCAGGGGCTGCTTCCCCTGAGTTGAGGCTGTGGGCGGGAACCCAGACACGCAGGATAAGGCCCCAACCACCTGCACATGTCTCTGCTGGGGAGGAGAGTGCTAGGGAACCTACGTCTCTCACACACTTTCTAGGCACCCACGGAGTCAGCCTCTGGGAGTGTGGGGATGCAAAACCCAGCCAGGGGCCCTTGGAACCTGGTGCTCTCCGTGCGGAGCTTTGTCTGGGCGGCCAAGGAACCGCTGAAGGAGCCCTGCTGTTGCCCTTCGCTTCCCTCTGACAGAGCTTTCACTGCTGGAGCCCTTGGCAGTGTGCAACCCACCAGCCCCTAAGCCCTCCTCAAGGACGCTTGGGACCTAAGTGCAAAGGCAAGGCAGGGGTAGAGCTGAAGCCAGGAAGGCGCCAGTGGCGTTTCCGAGCCTCACACAGCCTGCTCCTTCCTGGGGAGGGAGCCTTAAAGCAAGGCAAGTCTGCGCAAGGCTCGCCTATGGCAGAGCATCTTGGTGCCAGGAACTCTGCCAGATCGGGCCTCTGAACAGAGCTAGAGATCTGCCGTACTGGAGTCGCACTTAGCTTCGTGTAAGCAGGGATTTCAGCTTGACGGGGACTTGCTGCCTCCTCTTCCCCCGAGGAGGCTCGCTTCCCTGCTGGCTGTGCACTCGCCTATCAGGCGGGGGCGCAGGGCTCCTCCAGCAGGTCTTGCCTCAGGGGCTGCTTCCCCTGAGTTGGGGCTGTGGGCAGGAACCCAGACACGCAGGATCAGGCCCCAAACACCTGCACATGTCTCTGCTGGGGAGGAGAGTGCTAGGGAACCTACGTCTGTCATACACTTTCTGGGCACCCAAGGAATCAGCCTCCGTGTGTGCGGGGCTGAAAACCCCAGCCAGGGGCCCTGGGCCTGGTGCTCTCCGTGTGGCGCTGAATCTGGGCGGCCAAGCAACCGCTGGAGGAGCCCTGCAGTTGCCCTTCCCTTCCCTCTGACAGAATTCTCACTGCTGGAGCCCTTGGCAGTGTGCAACCCACCAGCCCTAAGCTCTCCTTAAGGAGGACTGGGACCTAAGTGCAAAGGCAAGGCAGGATTGGAGCTGAGGCAAGAAAGGCGCCAGTGGCGACTCCCAGGCTCCTGCTGCCTGCTCCTTCCTGGAGAGGCAGCCTAAAAGCAAGGCAAGTCTGGGCAAGGCTAGCCCCGGCAGAGCAGCCTCGCGCCAGGAACTCTGCCAGATCGGGGCTCTGAGCCAGAGCTAGAGCTCTGCCGTACTGGAGGCGCACTTAGCTCCGTGCAAGCAGGGCTTTCAACTTGACGGGGCTGGGCTGCCTCCTCTTCCCCCGAGGAGGCTCGCTTCCCCTGCTGGGCTGTGCACTCGCCTATCAGGCGGGGCGCAGGGCTCCTCCAGCAGGTCTTGCCTCAGGGGCTGCTTCCCCTGAGTTGGGGCTGTGGGCAGGAACCCAGACACGCAGGATCAGGCCCCAACACCTGCACATGTCTCTGCTGGGGAGGAGAGTGCTAGGGAACCTACGTCTGTCATACACTTTCTGGGCACCCAAGGAATCAGCCTCCGTGTGTGCGGGGCTGAAAACCCCAGCCAGGGGCCCTGGGAGCCTGGTTGCTCTCGGTGCCGGCCGCTGATTCTAGGCGGCCTAGAAACCGCTGGAGGAGCCCTGCAGTTGCCCTTCCCTTCCCTCTGACAGAGCTCTCACTGCTGAAGCCTTCGGCAGTGTGCCAACCCACCACCCCCTAAGCCCTCCCCAACCACGCCTGGCACCTATGTGCAAAGGCAAGGCAGGATTGGAGCTGAGGCAAGGAAGGCACCAGTGGCGTCTCCCAGGCTCGCTCAGACAGCTCCTTCCTGGGGAGGGAGCCTAAAAGCAAGGCAAGTCTGGGCAAGGCGAGCCCCCCGGCCGAGCAGCCTCGCGCCAGAAACTCTGCCAGATCGGGGCTCTGAGCAGAGCTAGAGCTCTGCCGTACTGGAGGCCCACTTAGCTCCGTGCAAGCAGGGCTTTCCTCTGACTGGGCTCGGCTGCCTCCTCTTCTCCCGAGGAGGCTCGCTACACTGCTGGCTGTGCTCTCGCCTATCAGGCGGGCGCGCAGGGCTCCTCCAGCAGGTCTTGCCTCAGGGGCTGCTTCCCCTGAGTTGAGGCTGTGGGCGGAACCCAGACACGCAGGATAAGGCCCAACCACCTGCACATGTCTCTGCTGGGGAGGAGAGTGCTAGGGAACCTACGTCTCTCACACACTTTCTAGGCACCCACGGAGTCAGCCTCTGGGAGTGTGGGGATGCAAAACCCAGCCAGGGGCCCTTGGAACCTGGTGCTCTCCGTGCGGAGCTTTGTCTGGGCGGCCAAGGAACCGCTGAAGGAGCCCTGCTGTTGCCCTTCGCTTCCCTCTGACAGAGCTTTCACTGCTGGAGCCCTTGGCAGTGTGCAACCCACCAGCCCCTAAGCCCTCCTCAAGGACGCTTGGGACCTAAGTGCAAAGGCAAGGCAGGGGTAGAGCTGAAGCCAGGAAGGCGCCAGTGGCGTTTCCGAGGCCTCACACAGCCTGCTCCTTCCTGGGGAGGGAGCCTTAAAGCAAGGCAAGTCTGCGCAAGGCTCGCCTATGGCAGAGCATCTTGGTGCCAGGAACTCTGCCAGATCGGGCCTCTGAACAGAGCTAGAGATCTGCCGTACTGGAGTCGCACTTAGCTTCGTGTAAGCAGGGATTTCAGCTTGACGGGGACTTGCTGCCTCCTCTTCCCCCGAGGAGGCTCGCTTCCCTGCTGGCTGTGCACTCGCCTATCAGGCGGGGGCGCAGGGCTCCTCCAGCAGGTCTTGCCTCAGGGGCTGCTTCCCCTGAGTTGGGGCTGTGGGCAGGAACCCAGACACGCAGGATCAGGCCCCAAAACACCTGCACATGTCTCTGCTGGGGAGGAGAGTGCTAGGGAACCTACGTCTGTCATACACTTTCTGGGCACCCAAGGAATCAGCCTCCGTGTGTGCGGGGCTGAAAACCCAGCCAGGGGCCTGGGAGCCTGGTGCTCTCGTGTGGCGCTGAATCTGGGGCGGCCAAGCAACCGCTGGAGGAGCCCTGCAGTTGCCCTTCCCTTCCCTCTGACAGAATTCTCACTGCTGGAGCCCTTGGCAGTGTGCAACCCACCAGCCCCTAAGCTCTCCTTAAGGAGGACTGGGACCTAAGTGCAAAGGCAAGGCAGGATTGGAGCTGAGGCAAGAAAGGCGCCAGTGGCGACTCCCAGGCTCCTGCTGCCTGCTCCTTCCTGGAGAGGCAGCCTAAAAGCAAGGCAAGTCTGGGCAAGGCTAGCCCCCGGCAGAGCAGCCTCGCGCCAGGAACTCTGCCAGATCGGGGCTCTGAGCAGAGCTAGAGCTCTGCCGTACTGGAGGCGCACTTAGCTCCGTGCAAGCAGGGCTTTCAATTGACGGGGCTGGCTGCCTCCTCTTCCCCGAGGAGGCTCGCTTCCCTGCTGGCTGTGCACTCGCCTATCAGGCGGGGGCGCAGGGCTCCTCCAGCAGGTCTTGCCTCAGGGGCTGCTTCCCCTGAGTTGGGGCTGTGGGCAGGAACCCAGACACGCAGGATCAGGCCCCAAACACCTGCACATGTCTCTGCTGGGGAGGAGAGTGCTAGGGAACCTACGTCTGTCATACACTTTCTGGGCACCCAAGGAATCAGCCTCCGTGTGTGCGGGGCTGAAAACCCCAGCCAGGGGCCCTGGGAGCCTGGTGCTCTCGGTGCGGCGCTGATTCTAGGCGGCCTAGAAACCGCTGGAGGAGCCCTGCAGTTGCCCTTCCCTTCCCTCTGACAGAGCTCTCACTGCTGAAGCCCTTGGCAGTGTGCAACCCACCACCCCCTAAGCCCTCCCCAACGACGCCTGGCACCTATGTGCAAAGGCAAGGCAGGATTGGAGCTGAGGCAAGGAAGGCACCAGTGGCGTCTCCCAGGCTCGCTCAGACAGCTCCTTCCTGGGGAGGGAGCCTAAAAGCAAGGCAAGTCTGGGCAAGGCGAGCCCCCCGGCCGAGCAGCCTCGCGCCAGAAACTCTGCCAGATCGGGGCTCTGAGCAGAGCTAGAGCTCTGCCGTACTGGAGGCCACTTAGCTCCGTGCAAGCAGGGCTTTCCTCTTGACTGGGCTCGGCTGCCTCCTCTTCTCCCGAGGAGGCTCGCTACACTGCTGGCTGTGCTCTCGCCTATCAGGCGGGGGCGCGCAGGGCTCCTCCAGCAGGTCTTGCCTCAGGGGCTGCTTCCCCTGAGTTGAGGCTGTGGGCGGGAACCCAGACACGCAGGATAAGGCCCCAACCACCTGCACATGTCTCTGCTGGGGAGGAGAGTGCTAGGGAACCTACGTCTCTCACACACTTTCTAGGCACCCACGGAGTCAGCCTCTGGGAGTGTGGGGATGCAAAACCCAGCCAGGGGCCCTTGGAACCTGGTGCTCTCCGTGCGGAGCTTTGTCTGGGCGGCCAAGGAACCGCTGAAGGAGCCCTGCTGTTGCCCTTCTTCCCTCTGACAGAGCTTTCACTGCTGGAGCCCTTGGCAGTGTGCAACCCACCAGCCCCTAAGCCCTCCTCAAGGACGCTTGGGACCTAAGTGCAAAGGCAAGGCAGGGGTAGAGCTGAAGCCAGGAAGGCGCCAGTGGCGTTTCCGAGCCTCACACAGCCTGCTCCTTCCTGGGGAGGGCCTTAAAGCAAGGCAAGTCTGCGCAAGGCTCGCCTATGGCAGAGCATCTTGGTGCCAGGAACTCTGCCAGATCGGGCCTCTGAACAGAGCTAGAGATCTGCCGTACTGGAGTCGCACTTAGCTTCGTGTAAGCAGGGATTTCAGCTTGACGGGGACTTGCTGCCTCCTCTTCCCCGAGGAGGCTCGCTTCCCTGCTGGCTGTGCACTCGCCTATCAGGCGGGGGCGCAGGGCTCCTCCAGCAGGTCTTGCCTCAGGGGCTGCTTCCCCTGAGTTGGGGCTGTGGGCAGGAACCCAGACACGCAGGATCAGGCCCCAAACACCTGCACATGTCTCTGCTGGGGAGGAGAGTGCTAGGGAACCTACGTCTGTCATACACTTTCTGGGCACCCAAGGAATCAGCCTCCGTGTGTGCGGGGCTGAAAACCCAGCCAGGGGCCTGGGAGCCCTGGTGCTCTCCGTGTGGCGCTGAATCTGGGCGGCCAAGCAACCGCTGGAGGAGCCCTGCAGTTGCCCTTCCCCTTCCCTCTGACAGAATTCTCACTGCTGGAGCCCTTGGCAGTGTGCAACCCACCAGCCCCTAAGCTCTCCTTAAGGAGGACTGGGACCTAAGTGCAAAGGCAAGGCAGGATTGGAGCTGAGGCAAGAAAGGCGCCAGTGGCGACTCCCAGGCTCCTGCTGCCTGCTCCTTCCTGGAGAGGCAGCCTAAAAGCAAGGCAAGTCTGGGCAAGGCTAGCCCCCGGCAGAGCAGCCTCGCGCCAGGAACTCTGCCAGATCGGGGCTCTGAGCAGAGCTAGAGCTCTGCCGTACTGGAGGCGCACTTAGCTCCGTGCAAGCAGGGCTTTCAACTTGACGGGGCTGGCTGCCTCCTCTTCCCCGAGGAGGCTCGCTTCCCTGCTGGCTGTGCACTCGCCTATCAGGCGGGGGCGCAGGGCTCCTCCAGCAGGTCTTGCCTCAGGGGCTGCTTCCCCTGAGTTGGGGCTGTGGGCAGGAACCCAGACACGCAGGATCAGGCCCCAAACACCTGCACATGTCTCTGCTGGGGAGGAGAGTGCTAGGGAACCTACGTCTGTCATACACTTTCTGGGCACCCAAGGAATCAGCCTCCGTGTGTGCGGGGCTGAAAACCCCAGCCAGGGGCCCTGGGAGCCTGGTGCTCTCGTGCGGCGCTGATTCTAGGCGGCCTAGAAACCGCTGGAGGAGCCCTGCAGTTGCCCTTCCCTTCCCTCTGACAGAGCTCTCACTGCTGAAGCCCTTGGCAGTGTGCAACCCACCACCCCCTAAGCCCTCCCCAACGACGCCTGGCACCTATGTGCAAAGGCAAGGCAGGATTGGAGCTGAGGCAAGGAAGGCACCAGTGGCGTCTCCCAGGCTCGCTCAGACAGCTCCTTCCTGGGGAGGGAGCCTAAAAGCAAGGCAAGTCTGGGCAAGGCGAGCCCCCGGCCGAGCAGCCTCGCGCTCTGCCAGATCGGGGCTCTGAGCAGAGCTAGAGCTCTGCCGTACTGGAGGCGCACTTAGCTCCGTGCAAGCAGGGCTTTCCTTTGACTGGGCTCGGCTGCCTCCTCTTCTCCCGAGGAGGCTCGCTACACTGCTGGCTGTGCTCTCGCCTATCAGGCGGGCGCGCAGGGCTCCTCCAGCAGGTCTTGCCTCAGGGGCTGCTTCCCCTGAGTTGGGGCTGTGGGCGGGAACCCAGACACGCAGGATAAGGCCCCAACCACCTGCACATGTCTCTGCTGGGGAGGAGAGTGCTAGGGAACCTACGTCTGTCACACACTTTCTGGGCACCCAAGGAGTCAGCCTCTGTGTGGCGGGGCTGAAAACCCCAGCCAGGGGCCCTGGGAGCCTGGTGCTCTCCGTGCGGCGCTTTCTGGGCGGCCAAGAAACCGCTGAGGAGCCCTGCAGTTGCCCTTCCTTTCCCTCTGACAGAGCTTTCACTGCTGGAGCCCTTGGCAGTGTGCAACCCACCACCCCTAAGCCCTCCTCAAGGACGCTTGGGACCTAAGTGCAAAGGCAAGGCAGGGGAGCTGAGGCAAGGAAGGCGCCAGTGGCGTTCCCGAGGCCTCACACAGCCTGCTCCTTCCTGGGGAGGGAGCCTAAAAGCAAGGCAAGTCTGGGCAAGGCTAGCCCCGGCCGAGCAGCCTCGCGCCAGGAACTCTGCAGATCGGGGCTCTGAAAGAGCTAGAGATCTGCCGTACTGGAGGCCGCACTTAGCTCCGTGCAAGCAGGGCTTTCAGCTTGACGGGGACTTGCTGCCTCCTCTTCCCGAGGAGGCTCGCTTCCTGCTGGCTGTGCACTCGCCTATCAGGCGGGGCGCAGGGCTCCTCCAGCAGGTCTTGCCTCAGGGGCTGCTTCCCCTGAGTTGGGGCTGTGGGCAGGAACCCAGACACGCAGGATCAGGCCCCAACACCTGCACATGTCTCTGCTGGGGAGGAGAGTGCTAGGGAACCTACGTCTGTCATACACTTTCTGGCACCCCAAGGAATCAGCCTCTGGTGTGTGGGGCTGAAAACCCAGCCAGGGGCCCTGGGAGCCTGGTGCTCTCCGTGCGGCGCTTTTCTGGGCGGCCAAGGAACCGCTGGAGGAGCCCTGCAGTTGCCCTTCCTTCCCTCTGACAGAGCTTCACTGCTGGAGCCCTTGGCAGTGTGCAACCCACCAGCCCCTAAGCCCTCCTCAAGGACGCTTGGGACCTAAGTGCAAAGGCAAGGCAGGATTGGAGCTGAGGCAAGGAAGGCGCCAGTGGCGTTTCGAGCCTCCACAGCCTGCTCCTTCCTGGGGAGGGAGCCTAAAGCAAGGCAAGTCTGGGCAAGGGCTGCCCGCAGAGCAGCCTGCCAGGAACTCTGCAGATCGGGCCTCTGCAGAGCTAGAGATCTGCCGTACTGGAGGCGCACTTAGCTCGTGCAAGCAGGGATTTCCTCTTGACGGGCTTGCTGCCTCCTCTTCCCCCGAGGAGGCTCGCTTCCCTGCTGGCTGTGCACTCGCCTATCAGGCGGGGGCGCAGGGCTCCTCCAGCAGGTCTTGCCTCAGGGGCTGCTTCCCCTGAGTTGGGGCTGTGGGCAGGAACCCAGACACGCGCAGGATCAGGCCCAAACACCTGCACATGTCTCTGCTGGGGAGGAGAGTGCTAGGGAACCTACGTCTGTCATACACTTTCTGGCACCAAGGAATCAGCCTCCGTGTGTGCGGGGCTGAAAACCCCAGCCAGGGGCCCTGGGAGCCCTGGTGGCTCTCCGTGTGGCGGGCTGAATCTGGGCGGCCAAGAACCGCTGGAGGAGCCCTGCAGTTGCCCTTCCCTTCCCTCTGACAGAATTCTCACTGCTGGAGCCCTTGGCAGTGTGCAACCCACCAGCCCCTAAGCCTCCTTAAGGAGGCTGGGACCTAAGTGCAAAGGCAAGGCAGGATTGGAGCTGAGGCAAGGAAGGCGCCAGTGGCGTTCCCAGGCTCGCTGCCTGCTCCTTCCTGGGAGGGAGCCTAAAAGCAAGGCAAGTCTGGGCAAGGCTAGCCCCCGGCAGAGCAGCCTCGGCCAGGAACTCTGCCAGATCGGGCTCTGAGCAGAGCTAGAGCTCTGCCGTACTGGAGGCGCACTTAGCTCCGTGCAAGCAGGGCTTTCAACTTGACGGGGCTTGGCTGCCTCCTCTTCCCCCGAGGAGGCTCGCTTCCCTGCTGGCTGTGCACTCGCCTATCAGGCGGGGCGCAGGGCTCCTCCAGCAGGTCTTGCCTCAGGGGCTGCTTCCCCTGAGTTGGGGCTGTGGGCAGGAACCCAGACACGCAGGATCAGGCCCCAACACCTGCACATGTCTCTGCTGGGAGGAGAGTGCTAGGGAACCTACGTCTGTCATACACTTTCTGGGCACCCAAGGAATCAGCCTCCGTGTGTGCGGGGCTGAAAACCCAGCCAGGGGCCCTGGAGCCTGGTGCTCTCCGTGCGGCGGCTGATTCTGGCGGCCAAGAAACCGCTGGAGGAGCCCTGCAGTTGCCCTTCCTTCCTCTGACAGAGCTCTCACTGCTGGAGCCCTTGGCAGTGTGCAACCCACCACCCCCTAAGCCCTCCCAAGGACGCCTGGGACCTAAGTGCAAAGGCAAGGCAGGATTGGAGCTGAGGCAGGAAGGCGCCAGTGGCGTTCCCAGGCTCGCTCAGCAGCTCCTTCCTGGGGAGGGAGCCTAAAAGCAAGGCAAGTCTGGGCAAGGCTAGCCCCGGCAGAGCAGCCTCGCGCCAGAAACTCTGCCAGATCGGGGCTCTGAGCAGAGCTAGAGCTCTGCCGTACTGGAGGCGCACTTAGCTCCGTGCAAGCAGGGCTTTCCTCTTGACGGGGGCTGCTGCCTCCTCTTCCCCCGAGGAGGCTCGCTTCCTGCTGGCTGTGCTCTCGCCTATCAGGCGGGGCGCAGGGCTCCTCCAGCAGGTCTTGGCCTCAGGGGCTGCTTCCCCTGAGTTGGGGCTGTGGGCGGGAACCCAGACACGCAGGATAAGGCCGCCAAACACCTGCACATGTCTCTGCTGGGGAGGAAGAGTGCTAGGGAACCTACGTCTCTCA
>NW_017217496.1:0-22866 GCF_001704415.2 Capra hircus | reverse complement strand
AGACAGCCCTGTGGGAAAGCCTCGTGGGAAAGCCTCTGGGTAAAAGCCTCGAGGGAAAGCCACGAGATCCCTTGATCCAAGCAAGGGAAGCGTGACACTGCTGCTACAGCTCGGGGGAAAGCCGCACGTGCATGCCCCACTCGAGACGAGGACTGACTCCCCTGGGAGACTCCAGAAGTACCCTAAGATACTGTCGGAGCACTGGAGAGGAATCCTCAGGTTCCGGCAACTGACTCCACACAAGGTCTTAGGCCCCAGATCGAGCGAGAGGAATCCCGAGAGGACCCCGGAGCAAACTCGCATGGGGCTGGCCTTTCCTGAGGCCACGCAGAGCGGTCCCTGAGTCCCGTCGTAAGTCGAGAGCACCTGCCGCAACTCGAGAAAATCCAGGAGGTTCTCCCCTCCAGGCGAGATGAGGCCCATTCCACTGAGCGTCTCGAGGCAAATCACCTAACATCTGGAACTTCCAAAGGGTCCTTCACACCGTTGCTACAACTCAAGAAGTTCCCCGACATACCCGTCTCCACTCGAGAGGCAGCACGAGAGTCCCCCACATCCAGAGGAGCCCCGTTTCCGCCCTCCTAGCTCGAAGGAGGGATCCTTTCCCTGCGTGTGTCGGGAAAGAATTCGGCGTTTTCCGTCGCATCTCAAGAGAGAGGCGCTCTCCACAGGAAAGGCCAGAGGAACTCCAGGGTCGTGCACCATTCCCAGAGTCCCCCAGATGTCTCACGTCCATTCCAGGGAAACCTGTTTTCCCTGCACTGCCTCCACTTCAAGGCGAGGATCGACTCACACCCGGTGGCACGTGGACAGCCCTGTGGAAAGCCTCGCGGAAAGCCCCGTGAAAGCCTCCTCGGCCCGAGGGAAAGCCACATCCCTGATCAAGCGAGGAAGTGACACTGACAAGCTCGGAGAAAGCGCCGCAGCCCCACTCGAGACGAGACTGACTCCCCGGGAGACTCAAAGTCCTCATGAGCCACTGGGAGATCTCGTTCCGGCACGACGCCACACAGGTCTTAAGCCAGCGTGACACTGCTGCTACAGCTCGAGAGAAAGCCTCACGTGCAGCCCCCACTCAGAGACGGGACTGACTCCCCTGGGAGACTCAGAAGCGCCCAAGATCCATGTCAGCACTGGAGAGGAATGCCAGGTTCCAGCACCACTCCACACAAAGTCTTAGGCCCCGACTCGACGGAGAGATCCCGAGAGGCCCCCGAGCAACTCGCATGGGACTGGCCTTTCCAGAGGCCACCAGAGCGGTCCCTGAGGTCCCCGTCGTAAGTCGAGAGCACCTGCCCGCAACTCGAGAAAATCCAGGAGTTCTCCCCTCCAGGCGAATGAGGCCCATTTCCGCTGAGGCGTCTCGAGCAATTCGCACCTAACTTCCGGAACTTCCAAAGGGTCCTTCACACCCTTTTTGCAACTCAAGAAGTTTCCCGACATACCCGTCTCCACTCGAGAGGAAGCACGAGGAGTCCCGCCCACATCCAAGGAGCCCCCGTTTCCGCCTCCTAGCTCGAGGGGGATCCTTTCCCTGCGTGCTTCGGGAAAGAATTCCGGCGTTTCCGTCGCATACTCAAAGAGGAGGCGCTCTCCACAGGAAAGGCGAGAGAACTCCAGGGTCGTGCCACCATTCCCAGAGTCCCCAGATGTCTCAGTCCATTCCAGGGAAACCTGTTTTCCCTGCACTGCCTCACTTCAAGCCGAGGATCGACTCACACCACGGTGGCACGTGGAACAGCCCTGTGGGAAAGCCTCGTGGAAAGCCTCGTGGAAAGCCTCGGGAAAGCCACAGATTCCTTGATCCAGCGAAGGGAGCGCTGACACTGCTGCTACAGCTCGGGAGGAAAGCGCACGTGCATGCCCCACTCGAGACGAGGACTGACTCCCCTGGGGAGACTCCAGAAGTACCCCGATCCATGTCAGCACTGGAGAGGAAATCCTCAGGTTCCGGAACTACTTACCCCCACAAGGTCTTAGCCCCGGCATCGACGGAGAAGGAATCCGAAGAGGCCCTCGAGGAGAACTCGCATGGGGACTGGCCTTTCCTGAGGCCACCAGAGCGGGTCCCTGAGGTCCCGTCGTAAGTCGAGAGCAACCCTGCCAACTCGAGAAAAATCCAGGAGGGTTCTCCCCTTAGGCGAGATGAGGCCCATTTCCGCTGAGCGTTCTCGAGGCTAATCACATCTAACCTCTGGAACTTCCAAAGGTCCTTCACACCTTGCTGAACTCAAGAAGTTCCCCGACATACCCGTCTCCACTCGAGAGGAAGCACGAGAGTCCGCCCACATCCAGAGGCACCCGTTTCCGCCTCCTAGCTCGAGAGGAGGGATCCTTTCCCTGCGCGTGGCGGAAAGAATTCCCCGAGTTCCCGTCGCATCTCAAAGGAGCGGCGCTCTCCACAGGAAAGGCGAGAGGAACTCCAGGGTCGTCCACATTCCCAGAGTCCCCAGATGTCTCAGTCCATTCCAGGGAAACCTGTTTTCCCTGCACTGCTCGACTTTCAAGCGAGGATCGACTCACACCACGGCTGGCACGTTGGGACAGCCCTGTGGGAAAGCCTCGTGGGAAAGCCCTCGTGGGAAAGCCCGCGGGAAAGCCACAGATCCCTTGATCCACTGCGAAGCCGAAGCGTCGACACTGCTGCCTACAGCTCGGGACGAAAGCGCACACGTGCATGCCCCACTCGAGACGAGGACTGATCTCCTGGGGAGACTCCAGAAGTACCCAAGATCCATGTCAGCACTTGAGAGCGAATCCTCAGGTTCCGGCATGACTCCACAAGGTCTTAGGCCCACGCACGACTGGAGAGGAATCCCGAGAGGCCCGAGCCAAGTCGCATGGGGACTGGCCTTTCCTGAGGCCACCAGAGAGGTCCCTGAGGTCCCCGTCGGAAGTCAAGAACACCTGCCGCAACTGAGAAAATCCAGGAGGTTCTCCCCTCCAGGCGAGATGCCCATTTCCTCTGAGGGTCTCGAGGTAATCACATCTAACCTCTGGAACTTCCAAAGGGTCCTTCACACCTTGCCACAACTCAAGAAGTCCCGACATACCCGTGTCCACTCGAGAAGGAAGCACGAGAGTCCCGCCCCACCCAGAGGAGCGTTTCCGCCTCCTAGCTCGAGAGGAGGGATCCTTTCCCTGCGTGCGTCGGGAAAGAATTCCCGGTTTCCCGTCGCATCTCAAGAGGAGGCGCTCTCCACAGAAAGGCGCGAGAGGAACTCCAGGGTCGTGCCACCATTCCAGAAGTCCCCCCAGATGTCTCAGTCCATTCCAGGGAAACCTGTTTTCCCTGCACTGCCTCACACTTTCAAGCGAGGATCGACTCCACCAGCGGTGGCACGTGGGACAGCCCTGTGCGGGAAAGCCTCGTGGGAAAGCCTCGAGGAAAGCCACAGATCCCCTGATCCACCCGAAGGAAGCATGACACTGCTGCTACAGCTCGGGGAGGAAAGCGCACGCTGCATGCCCCACTCGAGACGAGGACTGACTCCCCTGGGGAGACTCCAGAAGTACCCAAGATCCATGTCAGCACTGGAGAGAAATCCTCAGGTTCTCGGCACCCAACTCCACACAACGATCTTAGGCCCGGCATCACGGGAGAGGGAATCCCGAGAGGCCCCGAGCAACTCGCATGGGACTGGCCTTTCCTGAGGCCACCAGAGCGGGTCCCTGAGTCCCCGTCGTAAGTCGAGAGCACCTGCCAGCAACTCGAGAAAATCAGCGAGGTTCTCCCCTCCAGGCGAGATGAGGCCCATTTCCGCTGAGGCGTTCCGAGGCTAATCAACATAACTCTGGAACTTCCAAAGGGTTCCTTCACACCCTGCCTGCAACTCAAGAAGTTCCCCGACATACCCGTCTGCCACTCGAGAGGAAGCACGAGAGTTCCGCCCACATCCAGAGGAGCCCCGTTTCCGCTCCTAGCTCGAGAGGAGGCGATCCTTTCCCTGCCTGGTGGGGAAAGAATTCCCGGCGTTCCCGTCGCATCTCAAGAGGAGGCGCTCTCCACAGGAAAGGCGAGAGGAACTCCAGGTCGTGCCACCATTCCCAGTCCCCCATATGTCTCAGTCCATTCCAGGGAAACCTGTTTTCCCTGCACGTGCCTCGACTTTCAAGCCAAGGATCGACTCACACCACGGTGGCACTGTGGGACAGCCCTGTGGGAAAGCCTCGTGGGAAAAGCCTCGTGGGAAAGCCGGAGGGAAAGCCACAGATCCCTTGATCCACGCGAAGGGAAGCGCGACACTGCTGCTACAGCTCGGGAGGAAAGCACACGTGCATGCCCCCCCATCAGACGAGGACTGACTCCCCTTGGAGGACTCCAGAAGTACCCCAAGATCCAATGTCAGCACTTGAGAGGAATCCTCAGGTTCCGGCCACTGCACTCCCAAAGGTCTTAGGCCCGGCATCGACGGGAGAGGATCCCGAGAGGCCCCCGGAACATCCCATGGGGACTGGCCTTTCCTGAGGCCACCAGAGGCGGGTCCCTGAGGTCCCCGTCGTCGTAAGTCGAGAGCACCTGCCGCCAACTCGAGAAAATCAGGAGCGTTCTCCCCTCCAGGCGAGATGAGGCCCATTTCCGCTGAGGCCGTCTTGGAGGCTAATCACATCTAACCTCTGGAACTTCCAAAGGGTCCTTCACACCCTTGCTGCAACTCAAGAAGTTCCCCGACATACCCTAGTCCACTCGAGAAGAAGCACGAGAGTCCCGCCCCACATCCAGAGGAGACCCTTCCGCTCCTAACTCGAGAGGAGGGATCCTTTCCCTGCTGGTCGGGAAAGAATTCCCCGCGTTCCCGTCGCATCTCAAGAGGAGGCGCTCTCCACAGGAAAGGCGAGGAGGAACTCCAGGGTCGTGCCACCATTCCCAGATCCCCCAGATGTCTCAGTCCATTCCAGGGAAACCTGTTTTCCTCGCACCTGCCTCGATTTCAAGCGAGGATCGACTCACACCACGGTGGCCGTTGGACAGCCCTGTGGGAAAGCCCTTGCGAAAGCCTCGTGGGAAAGCCTCGTGGGAAAGCCTCAGGGAAAAACACAGATCCCTTGATCCACGGAAGCGGAAGCGCGACACTGCTGCTACATCGGGAGAAAAGCGCACGTGCATGCCCCCCACTCGAGACGAGACTGACTCCCCTGGAGACTCCAGAAGTACCCCAAGATCCATGTCAGCACTGGAGAGGAATCCTTCAGGTTCCGCACCGACTCCACACAAGGTCTTAGCCCCGCATCGACGCGGAGGAATCCCGAGAGGCCCCGAGCAACTCGCATGGGACTGGCCTTTCCTGAGGCCACCAGAGCGGCGTCCCTGAGGTCCCCGTTCGTAAGTCGGAGAGCCACTGCCGCAACTCGAGAAAATCCAGGAGGTTCTCCCCTCCAGGCGAGAGTGAGGCCCATTTCCGCTGAGGCGTCTCGAGGCCTAATACACACCTAACCTCTGGAACTTCCAAGGGTCCTTCACACCCTTGCTGCAACTCAAGAAGTTCCCGACATACCGTCTCCACTCGCAGAGCGAAGCACGAGAGTCCCGCACATCCAGAGGAGCCCGTTTCGCTCCTAGCTCGAGAGGGAGATCCTTTCCCGCCTGTGTCGGAAAGAATTCCCGCGTTTCCCGTCGCATCTCAAGAGGAGGGCGCTCTCCACAGAAAGGCGAGAGGAACTCCAGGGTCGTGCCACCATTCCCAGAGTCCCCCAGATGTCTCAGTCCATTCCAGGGAAAACTGTTTTCCCTGCACCTGCGATCCTTTCAAGCGAGGATCGACTCACACAGGTGGCACGTGGGACAGCCCTGTGGGAAAGCCTCATGGAAAGCCTCCTGGGATAGCCTCGAGGGAAAGCCACAGATCCCTGACTGCACGCGAAGGAAACGCGACACTGCTGCTACAGCTCAGGAGGAAAACGCACCGTGATTGCCCTCACTCAAGACGAGGACTGACTCCCCTGGGAGACTCCAGAAGTACCCCAAAGATCCATGTCAGCACTGGCAGAGAATCCTCAGGTTCCGGCCACCGACTCTACACAAGTCTTAAGCCCCGGCATCGACCGGGAGAGGAATCCCGAGAGGCCCCCGAGCAACTCGCATGGGACTGCCTTTTCCTGAGGGCCACCAGAGCGGGTCCCTGATCCCTGTGTAAGTCAGACGCACCTGCGCAACTCGAGAAACCAGGGAGGTTCTACCCTCCAGGCGAGATGAGGCCCATTTCCGCTGAGGCGTCTAGAGGCTAATCACATCTAACATCTGCGAACTTCCAAAGGCGTCCTTCACACCCTTGCCTGCCAACTCAAGAAGGTTCCTCCGACATACCCGTCTCACTCGAAAGGAAGCACCGAGATCCCGCCCACATCCAAGAGAGACCCGTTTCCGCACTCCTTGTTCGAGAGCGGAGGATCCTATTCCCTGCGTGTGGGAAAGAATTCCCGCTTCCCGTCGCATCTCAAGAGGCAGGCCCCTCTCCACAGGAAAGGCGAGAGGAACTCCAGGGTCGTGCCACCATTCCCAGAGTCCCCCAGATGTCTCAGTCCACTTCCAGGGAAACCTGTTTTCCCTGGCACTGCCTCACTTTAAGCCGATGATCACACTCACACCACGTGTGCACTGGACAGCTTTGGAAAGCCTGTCGGGGAAAGCCTCGTGAAAACTAGGAAAGCACAGATCCCTTGATCACGCCAGAAGGATGCGGCACCTCGCTGCCTACAGCTAGGGAGGAAAGCGCTACGATGCCCCCACATCCGAGACGAGGACTGACTCCCCTGGGGAGACCTCAGAGTCCCCAGAATGCATGTCACACTGGAAGCAAATCCTCAGGCTTCGCCGCACCGACTAACACAAGGCCTTCATGCTCCGGCATCGGATGGGAGTGGAATCCCGAGAGCCCCGAGCATACTGCGCATGGCCACTGCCTTTCCTGAGGCACCAAGAGTGCTCCCTTGAAGTCACGGCCGTGTTAAGTTGAGGAGCACTGCCGCCAACTCGAGAAAATCCAGGAAGATCTCCTCCATGGCGAGGAGGCTCATTCTACTGACGCATCCTCGAGCCTAATCACACCTAACCTCTGAACTTCGAAACAGGTCCCTTCACACCCTTGCTGCAACCTCAAGAGTCCTCGACACATACCCAATCTCCACTGGGAGGAGGAAGAACGCAGCGTCCCGCCTACATCCAGAGAGCCCCTTATTTCGGCCTCATAGCCTGAAAGACAAAGGGATCCTTTCTTGCGGCGTCTCTGTCAGCGTGATACGGTGTGGTGGGAAATTAATATGTGTCCCAAACCCCTGTCCCACGTGCCACAGTGGTGTGAGTCGATCCTCGGCTTGAAAGTCGAGGCAGTGCAGGGAAAACAGGTTTTCCCTGGAATGGACTGAGACATCTGGGGGACTCTGGGAATGGTGGCACGACCCTGGAGTTTCCTCTCGCCTTTCCTGTGGAGAGCGCCTCCTCTTGAGATGCGACGGAAACGCCGGGAATTCTTTCCCGACCACGCAGGGAAAGGATCCCTCCTCTCGAGCTAGGAGGCAGGAAACGGGCTCCTCTGGATGTGGGCGGACTCTCGTGCTTCCTCTCGAGTGGAGACGGGTATGTCGGGGAACTTCTTGAGTTGCAAAAAGGGTCTGAAGGACCCTTTGGAAGTTCCAGGAGGTTAGGTGTGATATCTTCGAGACGCCTCAGCGGAAATGGGCCTCATCTCGCCTGGAGGGGAGAACCTCCTGGATTTTCTCGAGTTGCGGCAGGTGCTCTCGACTTACGACGGGGACCTCAGGGACCCGCTCTGGTGGCCTCATGGAAAGGCCAGTCCCCATGCGACTTGCTCGGGGGCCTCTCGGGATTCCTCTCCCGTCGAAGTCGGGGCCTAAGACCTTGTGTGGAGTCGGTGCCGGAACCTGAGCATTCCTCTCCAGTGCTGACATGGATCTTGGGGTACTTCTGAGTCTCCCCAGGGGAGTCAGTCCTCGTCTCGAGTGGGGGCCTGCACGTGAGCTTTCCTCTCGAGCTGTAGCAGCAGTGTCACGCTGGCTTAAGACCTTGTGTGGCGTCGGTGCCGGAACCTGAGAATTCCTCTCCAGTGCTGACATGGATTTTGGGGTACTTCTGAGTCTCCCCAGGGGAGTCAG
Organism: Capra hircus; assembly: GCF_001704415.2. Taxonomy (NCBI): domain Eukaryota; kingdom Metazoa; phylum Chordata; class Mammalia; order Artiodactyla; family Bovidae; genus Capra; species Capra hircus. The sequence goes on along the minus strand of NW_017217496.1, from coordinate 14,757 downwards.
TCCTCGTCTCGAGTGGGGGCTGCACGGTGCGCTTTCCTCTCCGAGCTCTAGTAGCAGTGTCACGCTTCCCTTCGCTTGGATCAAGGGATCTGTGGCTTCCTCCCCCATGAGGCTTTCCCACGAGGCTTTCCAACGAGGCTTTCCCACAGGGCTGTCCCACGTGCCACCGTGGTGTGAGTCGATCCTCGGCTTGAAAGTGCGAGGCAGTGCAGGGAAAACAGGTTTCCCTGGAATGGACTGAGACATCTGGGGGACTCTGGGAATGGTGACACGACCCTGGAGTTCCTCTCGCCTTTCCTGTGGAGAGCGCCTCCTCTTGAGATGCGACGGGAAAACCGGGAATTCTTTCCCGACCACGCAGGGAAAGGATCCCTCCTCTCGAGCTAGGAGGCGGAAACGGGGCTCCTCTGGATGTGGGTGGGACTCTCGTGCTCCCTCTCGAGTGGAGACGGGTATGTCGGGGAACTTCTTGAGTTGTAGCAACGGTGTGAAGGACCCTATGGAAGTTCCAGATGTTAGATGTGATTTGCCTCGAGACGCCTAAGTGGAATTGGGCCTCATCTCGCCTGGAGGGGAGAACCTCCTGTATTTTCTCGAGTTGCGGCAGGTGCTTCTTGACTTACGACGGTGACCTCAGGGACCCGCTCTGGCTGGCCTCAGGAAAGGCCAGTCCCCATGCGAGTTGCTCCGGGGCCTCTCGGGATTCCTCTCCAGTCGATGCTGGGGCCTGAGACCTTGTCTGGATACAGTTCCGGAACCTGAGGATTCCTCTCCAGTGCTGACATGTATCTTAGGGTACTTCTGGAATCTCCCCAGGGGAGTCAGTCCTCGTCTCGAGTGGGGGCATGCACGTGCGCTTTCCTCCCGAGCTGTAGCAGCAGTGTCACGCTTCCCTTCGCGTGGATCAAGGGATCTGTGGCTTTCGCTCGAGGCTTTTACACGAGGGTTTCCCACGAGGCTTTCCCACAGGGCTGTCCCACGTGCCACAGTGGTGTGAGTCAATACTCTGCTTTAAAGTCGACGCAGTGCAGGGAAAACAGGTTTCCCTGGAATGGACTGAGACATCTGGGGGACTCTGGGAATGGTGGCAGGACCCTGGAGTTCCTCTCGCCTTTCCTGTGGAGAGCGCCTCCTCTTGAGATGCGACCGAAACTCCGGGAATTCTTTCCCGACCACGCAGGGAAAGGATCCCTCCTCTCGAGCTAGGAGGCAGAAACGGGGCTCCTCTGGATGTGGGCAGAACTCTCGTGTTTCCTCTCGAGTGGAGACGGGTATGTCGGGGAACTTCTTGAGTTGCAAAAAGGGTCTGAAGGACCCTTTGGAAGTTCCGGAGGTTAGGTGTGAATATCTTCGAGACGCCTCAGCGGAAATGGGCCTCATCTCGCCTGGAGGGGAGAACCTCCTGGATTTTCTCGAGTTGCGGCAGGTGCTCTCGACTTACGACGGGGACCTCAGGGACCCGCTCTGGTGGCCTCTGGAAAGGCCAGTCCCCATGCGACTTGCTCGGGGGCCTCTCGGGATTCCTCTCCCGTCGAAGTCGGGGCCTAAGACTTTGTGTGGAGTCGGTGCCGGAACCTGAGCATTCCTCTCCAGTGCTGACATGGATCTTGGGGTACTTCTGAGTCTCCCCAGGGGAGTCAGTCCTCGTCTCGAGTGGGGGCCTGCACGTGAGCTTTCCTCTCGAGCTGTAGCAGCAGTGTCACGCTGGCTTAAGACCTTGTGTGGCGTCGGTGCCGGAACCTGAGAATTCCTCTCCAGTGCTGACATGGATTTTGGGGTACTTCTGAGTCTCCCCAGGGGAGTCAGTCCTCGTCTCGAGTGGGGGCCTGCAGTGCGCTTTCCTCTCGAGCTCTAGTAGCAGTGTCACGCTTCCCTTCGCTTGGATCAAGGGATCTGTGGCTTTCCTCGGGCTTTCCATGAGGCTTTCCCACGGGGCTTTCCCACGAGTCTTTCCCACAGGGCTGTTCCACGTGCCACCGTGGTGTGAGTCGATCCTCGGCTTGAAAGTCGAGGCATTGCAGGGAAGACAGGTTTCCCTGGAATGGACTGTGACATCTGGGGGACTCTGGGAATGGTGGCACGACCCTGGAGTTCCTCTCACCTTTCCTGTGTTCAGCGCCTCCTCTTGAGATGCGACAGGAAGGCCGCGAATTCTTTCCCGATCACGCAGGGAAAGGATCCCTCCGTCGAGCTAGGAGGCGGAAACGGGGCTGCTCTGGATGTGGGCAGAACTCTGGTGCTTCCTCTCGAGTGGAGACGGGTATGTCGGGGAACTTCTTGAGTTGCAGCAAGGGTGTGAAGGACCCTTTGGAAGTTCCAGATGTTAGGTGTGATTAGCCTCGAGACGCCTCTGCGGAAATGGGCCTCATCTCGCCTGGAGGGGAGAACCTCCTGGATTTTCTCGAGTTGCGGCAGGTGCTCTCGACTTACGACGGGGACCTCAGGGACCCGCTCTGGTGGCCTCAGGAAAGGCCAGTCCCCATGCGAGTTGCTCGGGGGCCTCTCGGGATTCTTCTCCCTTTGATGCCGGGGCCTAAGATCTTGTGTGGAGTCGGTGCTGGAACCTGAGGATTCCTCTCCAGTGCTGACATGGATCTTGGGGTACTTCTGGAGTCTCCCCAGGGGAGTCCGTCCTCGTCTCGAGTGGGGGCATGCACGGGTGCTTTCCTCCCGAGCTGTAGCAGCAGTGTCACGCTTCCCTTCGCGTGGATCAAGGGATCAGTGGCTTTCCCTCGAGGCTTTCCCACGAGGCTTTTCCACGAGGCTTTCCCACAGGGCTGTCCCACGTGCCACCGTGGTGTGAGTCGATCCTCGGCTTGAAAGTCGTCGCAGTGCTGGGAAAACAGGTTTCCCTGGAATGGACTTAGACATCTGGGGGACTCTCGAAATGGTGGCATGACCGTGGACTTCCTCTCGCCTTTCCTGTGGAGAGCGCCTCATCTTGAGATGCGACGGAAACGCCGGAAATTCTTTCCCGACCACGCAGTGAAAGGATCCCTCCTCTCGAGCTAGGAGGCGGAAATGGGGCTCCTCTGGATGTGGGCGGGACTCTCGTGTTTCCTCTCCAGTGGAGACGGGTATGTCGGGGAACTTCTTGAGTTGCAGCAAAGGTGTGAAGGACACGTTGGAAGTTCCAAAGGTTAGGTGTGAATAGCCTCGAGAAGCCTCAGCGGAAATGGGCCTCATCTCACCTGGAGGGGAGAACCTCCTGGATTTTCTCGAGTTGCGGCAGGTGCTCTCGTCTTACTACGGGGACCTCAGGGTACCGCACTGGTGGCCCCAGGAAAGGCCAGACCCCATGCGAGTTGCTCGGGGGCCTCTCGGGATTCCTCTCCCAGTCGATGCCGGGACCTAAGATCTTGTGTGGAGCCAGTGCCGGAACCTGAGGATTCCTCTCCAGTGCTTACGTGGATCTCGGGGTAGTTCTGGAGTCTCCCCAGTGGAGTCAGTCCTCGTCTCGAGTGGGGGCATGCACGTGCGCTTTCCTCCCGAGCTGTAGCAGCAGTGTCACCCTTTCCTTCTCGTGGATCTAAGGAATCTGTGGCTTTCCCTCGAGGCTTTCCCACGAGGCTTTCCCACGAGGCTTTCCCACAGGGCTGTCCCACGTGCCACCGTGGTGTGAGTCGATCCTCGGCTTGAAAGTCGAGGCAGTGCAGGGAAAACAGGTTTCCCTGGAATGGACTGAGACATCTGGGGGACTCTGGGAATGGTGGCATCGACCCTGGAGTTCCTCTCGCCTTTCCTGTGGAGAGAGCGTCCTCTTGAGATGCGACGGGAACGCCGGGAATTCTTTCCCGACCACGCAGGGAAAGGTATCCCTCCTCTCGAGCTAGGAGGCGGAAACTGGGCTCCTCTGGATGTGGGCGGGACTCTCGTGCTTCCTCTCGAGTGGAGACGGGTATGTCGGGGAACTTCTTGAGTTGCAGCAAGGGTGTGAAGGACCCTTTGGAAGTTCCAGAGTTTAGATGTGATTAGCCTCGAGAAGCCTCAGCGGAAATGGGCCTCATCTCGCCTGGAGGGGAGAACCTCCTGGATTTTCTCGAGTTGCGGCAGGTGCTCTCGACTTACGACAGGGACCATCAGGGACCCGCTCTGGTGGCCTCAGGAAAGGCCAGTCCCCATGCCGAGTTGCTCGGAGGGCTCTCGGGATTCCTCTCCCGTCGATGCCGGGGCCTAAGACCTTGTGTGGAGTCAGTGCCGGAACCTGAGAATTCCTCTCCAGTGCTGACTTGGATCTTGGGGTACTTCTGAGTCTCCCCAGGGGAGTCAGTCCTCGTCTCGAGTGCGGGCCTGCACGTGCGCTTTCCTCTCCGAGCCGTAGCAACAGTGTCACACTTCCCTTCGCTTGGATCAAGGGATCTGTGGCTTACCCTCGTTGCTTTCCCACGAGGTCTTTCCCACGAGGCTTTCCACAGGGTTGTCCCACGTGCCACCGTGGTGTGAGTCGATCCTCGGCTTGAAAGTGGAGGCAGTGCAGGGAAAACAGGTTTCCCTGGAATGGACTGAGACATCTGGGGGATTCTGGGAATGGTGGCACGACCCTGGAGTTCCTCTCGCCTTTTCTGTGGAGAGCGCCTCCTCTTGAGATGCGACGGAAACGCCGGGAATTCTTTCCCGACCACGCCGGGAAAGGATCCCTCCTCTCGAGCTAAGAGGCGGAAAAGGGGCTCCTCTGGATGTGGGCGGGACTCTCGTGCTTCCTCTCGAGTGGAGACGGGTATGTCGGGGAACTTCTTGAGTTGCAGCAAGGGTGTGAAGGACCCTTTCGAAGTTCCAGAATTTAGGTGTCATTAGGCTCGAGACGCCTCAGCGGAAATGGGCCTCATGTCGCCTGGAGGGGAGAACCTTCTGGATTTTCTCGAGTTGCGGCAGGTGCTCTCGACTTACGACGGGGACCTCAGGGACCCGCTCTGGTGGCCTCAGGCAAAGGCCAGTCCCCATGCGAATTGCACGGGGGCCTCTCGGGAATCCTCTCCCGTCGATGCCGGGGCCTAAGACCTTGTGTGGAGTCGGTGCCGGAACCTGAGGATTCCTCTCCAGTGCTGACATAGATCTTGGGGTATTTCTGGAATCTCCCCAGGAGAGTGAGTCCTCGACTTGAGTGGGGGCATGCACGTGCCCTTTTCTCCCGAGCTGTAGCAGCAGTATCACGCTTCCCTTCGCGTGGATCAAGGGATCTGTGGCTTTCCATCGAGGCTTTCCCAGGAGGCTTTCCCAGGAGGCTTTCCCACGAGGCTTTCCCACAGGGCTGTCCCACGTGCCACCGTGGTGTGAGTCGATCCTCGGCTTGAAGGTAGACGCAGTGCAGGGAAAACAGGTTTCCCTGGAATGGACTGAGACATCTGGGGGACTCTGGGAATGGTGGCAGGACCCTGGAGTTCCTCTCGCCTTTCCTGTGGAGAGCGCCAGCTCTTGAGATGCGACGGGAACGCCGGGAATTCTTTCCCGAACACGCTGGGAAAGGATCCCTCCTCTCGATGTAGGAGGCGGAAATGGGACTCCTCTGGATGTGGGCGGGACTCTCGTGCTTCCTCTCGAGGGGAGATGGGTATGTCGGGGAACTTCTTGAGTTGCAGCAAGGGTGTGAAGGACCCTTTGGTAGTTCCAGAGGTTAGGTATCATTAGCCTGGAGACGTCTCAGCGGAAATGGGCCTCATCTCGCCTGGAGGGGAGAACCTCCTGGATTTTCTCGAATTGCGGCAGGTGCTGTCGACTTACGACGGGGACCTCAGGGACCCGCTCTGGTGGCCTCAGGAAAGGCCAGTCCCCATGCGAGTTGCTTGTGGGCCTCTCGGGATTCCTCTCCCGTCTATGCCAGGGCCTAAGACCTTGCGTGGCAGTCGGTGCCGGAACCAGAGGATTCCTCTCCAGTGCTGACATGGATCTTCGGGTACTTCTGGAGTCTCCCCAGTGGAGTCGGTCCTCGTCTCGAGTGGGGGCATGCACGTGCGCTTTCTTCCCGAGCTCTAGCAGCAGTGTCACGCTTCCCTTCGCGTGGATCAAGGGATCTGTGGCTTTCCCTCGAGGCTTTCCCAGGAGGCTTTCCCACGAGGCTTTCCCACAGGGCTGTCCCACGTACCACCGTGGTGTGAGTCGATCCTTGGCTTGAAAGTAGAGACAGTGCAGGGAAAACAGGTTTCCCTGGAATGGACTGAGACATCTGGGGGACTCTGGGAATGGTGGCACGACGCTGGAGTTCCTCCTGCCTTTCCTGTGCAGAGCGCCTCCTCTTGAGAAGCGACGGGAACGCGGGGAATTCATTCCCCACCTCGCAGGGAAAGGATCCCTCCTCTCGAGCTAGGAAGCGGAAACGGAGCTCCTCTGGATGTGGGCGGAACTATCATGCTTCTTCTAGAGTGGAGACGGGTAAGTCGGGGAACTTCTTGAGTTGCAGCAAAGGTTTGAAGGACCCTTTGGAAGTTCCAGAGGTGAGGTGTGATTAGCCTCAAGACGCCTCAGCGGAAATGGGCCTCATGTCGCCTGGAGGGGAGAACCTCCTGGATTTTCTCGAGGTGCGGCAGGTGCTCTCGAAGTACGACGGGGACCTCAGGGACCCACTCTGGTGTCCTCAGGAAAGGCCAGTCCCCAAGAGAGTTGCTCGGGGTCCCCTCGGGATTCCACTCCCGTCGAAGCTGGGGCCTAAGACCTTGTGTGGAGCCAGTGCCGGAACCTGTGGATTCCTGTCCAGTGCTGACATGAATCTTGGGGTACTTCTGGATACTCCCCAGGGGAGTCAGTCCTCCTCTCGAGTGGGGGAATGCACGTGTGCTTTCCTCCCGAGCTGTAGCAGCAGTGTCCGTTTCCCTTCGCGTGGATCAAGGGATCTGTGGCTTTCCCTCGAGGCTTCCTCACGAGGCTTTCCCACGAGGCTTTCCCACAGGGCTGTCCCACGTGCCACCATGGTGTGAGTCGATCCTCGGCTTGAAAGACGAAGCAGTGCAGGGAAAACAGGTTTCCCTGGAATGGACTGAGACATCTGGGGGACTCTGGGAATGGTGGCAAGACCCTGGAGTTCCTCTCGCCTTTCCTGTCGAGAGCGCCTCCTCTTGAGATGCGACGGGAACGCCGGGAATTCTTTCCCGACACGCAGGGAAAGGATCCCTCCTCTCGAGCTAGGAGGCGGAAACGGGGCTCCTCTGGATGTGGGCGGGACTCTCGTGCTTCCTCTCGAGTGGAGACGGGTATGTCGGGGAACTTCTTGAGTTGCAGCAAGGGTGTGAAGGACCCTTTGGAAGTTCCAGAGGTTAGGTGTGATTAGCCTCGAGACGCCTCAGCGGAAATGGGCCTCATCTCGCCTGGAGGGGAGAACCTCCTGGATTTTCTCGAGTTGCGGCAGGTGCTCTCGACTTACGACGGGGACCTCAGGGACCCGCTCTGGTGGCCTCAGGAAAGGCCAGTCCCCATGCGAGTTGCTCGGGGGCCTCTCGGGATTCCTCTCCCGTCGATGCCGGGGCCTAAGACCTTGTGTGGAGTCGGTGCCGGAACCTGAGGATTCCTCTCCAGTGCTGACATGGATCTTGGGGTACTTCTGGAGTCTCCCCAGGGGAGTCAGTCCTCGTCTCGAGTGGGGGCATGCACGTGCGCTTTCCTCCCGAGCTGTAGCAGCAGTGTCGCGCTTCCCTTCGCGTGGATCAAGGGATCTGTGGCTTTCCCTCGAGGCTTTCCCACGAGGCTTTCCACGAGGCTTTCCCACAGGGCTGTCCCACGTGCCACCGTGGTGTGAGTCGATCCTCGGCTTGAAAGTCGAGGCAGTGCAGGGAAAACAGGTTTCCCTGGAATGGACTGAGACATCTGGGGGACTCTGGGAATGGTGGCACGACCCTGGAGTTCCTCTCGCCTTTCCTGTGGAGAGCGCCTCCTCTTGAGATGCGACGGAACGCCGGGAATTCTTTCCCGACCACGCAGGGAAAGGATCCCTCCTCTCGAGCTAGGAGGCGGAAACGGGGCTCCTCTGGATGTGGGCGGACTCTCGTGCTTCCTCTCGAGTGGAGACGGGTATGTCGGGGAACTTCTTGAGTTGCAGCAAGGGTGTGAAGGACCCTTTGGAAGTTCCAGAGGTTAGGTGTGATTAGCCTCGAGACGCCTCAGCGGAAATGGGCCTCATCTCGCCTGGAGGGGAGAACCTCCTGGATTTTCTCGAGTTGCGGCAGGTGCTCTCGACTTACGACGGGGACCTCAGGGACCCGCTCTGGTGGCCTCAGGAAAGGCCAGTCCCCATGCGAGTTGCTCGGGGGCCTCTCGGGATTCCTCTCCCGTCGATGCCGGGGCCTAAGACCTTGTGTGGAGTCGGTGCCGGAACCTGAGGATTCCTCTCCAGTGCTGACATGGATCTTGGGGTACTTCTGGAGTCTCCCCAGGGGAGTCAGTCCTCGTCTCGAGTGGGGGCATGCACGTGCGCTTTCCTCCCGAGCTGTAGCAGCAGTGTCACGCTTCCCTTCGCGTGGATCAAGGGATCTGTGGCTTTCCCTCGAGGCTTTCCCACGAGGCTTTCCCACGAGGCTTTCCCACAGGGCTGTCCCACGTGCCACCGTGGTGTGAGTCGATCCTCGGCTTGAAAGTCGAGGCAGTGCAGGGAAAACAGGTTTCCCTGGAATGGACTGAGACATCTGGGGGACTCTGGGAATGGTGGCACGACCCTGGAGTTCCTCTCGCCTTTCCTGTGGAGAGCGCCTCCTCTTTGAGATGCGACGGAAACGCCGGGAATTCTTTCCCGACCACGCAGGGAAAGGATCCCTCCTCTCGAGCTAGGAGGCGGAAACGGGGCTCCTCTGGATGTGGGCGGGACTCTCGTGCTTCCTCTCGAGTGGAGACGGGTATGTCGGGGAACTTCTTGAGTTGCAGCAAGGGTGTGAAGGACCCTTTGGAAGTTCCAGAGGTTAGGTGTGATTAGCCTCGAGACGCCTCAGCGGAAATGGGCCTCATCTCGCCTGGAGGGGAGAACCTCCTGGATTTTCTCGAGTTGCGGCAGGTGCTCTCGACTTACGACGGGGACCTCAGGGACCCGCTCTGGTGGCCTCAGGAAAGGCCAGTCCCCATGCGAGTTGCTCGGGGGCCTCTCGGGATTCCTCTCCCGTCGATGCCGGGGCCTAAGATCTTGTGTGGAGTCGGTGCCGGAACCTGAGGATTCCTCTCCAGTGCTGACATGGATCTTGGGGTACTTCTGGAGTCTCCCCAGGGAGTCAGTCCTCGTCTCGAGTGGGGGCATGCACGTGCGCTTTCCTCCCGAGCTGTAGCAGCAGTGTCACGCTTCCCTTCGCGTGGATCAAGGGATCTGTGGCTTTCCCTCGAGGCTTTCCCACGAGGCTTTCCCACGAGGCTTTCCCACAGGGCTGTCCCACGTGCCACCGTGGTGTGAGTCGATCCTCGGCTTGAAAGTCGAGGCAGTGCAGGGAAAACAGGTTTCCCTGGAATGGACTGAGACATCTGGGGGACTCTGGGAATGGTGGCACGACCCTGGAGTTCCTCTCGCCTTTCCTGTGGAGAGCGCCTCCTCTTGAGATGCGACGGAACACTGGGAATTCTTTCCCGACCACGCAGGGAAAGGATCCCTCCTCTCGAGCTAGGAGGCGGAAACGGGGCTCCTCTGGATGTGGGCGGGACTCTCGTGCTTCCTCTCGAGTGGAGACGGGTATGTCGGGGAACTTCTTGAGTTGCAGCAAGGGTGTGAAGGACCCTTTGAAGTTCCAGAGGTTAGGTGTGATTAGCCTCGAGACAGCCTCAGCGGAAATGGGCCTCATCTCGCCTGGAGGGGAGAACCTCCTGGATTTTCTCGAGTTGCGGCAGGTGCTCTCGACTTACTGACGGGGACCTCAGGGACCCGCTCTGGTGGCCTCAGGAAAGGCCAGTCCCCATGCGAGTTGCTCGGGGGCCTCTCGGGATTCCTCTCCCGTCGATGCCGGGGCCTAAGACCTTGTGTGGAGTCGGTGCCGGAACCTGAGGATTCCTCTCCAGTGCTGACATGGATCTTGGGGTACTTCTGGAGTCTCCCCAGGGGAGTCAGTCCTCGTCTCGAGTGGGGGCATGCACGTGCGCTTTCCTCCCGAGCTGTAGCAGCAGTGTCACGCTTCCCTTCGCGTGGATCAAGGGATCTGTGGCTTTCCCTCGAGGCTTTCCCACGAGGCTTTCCCACGAGGCTTTCCCACAGGGCTGTCCCACGTGCCACCGTGGTGTGAGTCGATCCTCGGCTTGAAAGTCGAGGCAGTGCAGGGAAAACAGGTTTCCCTGGAATGGACTGAGACATCTGGGGGACTCTGGGAATGGTGGCACGACCCTGGAGTTCCTCTCGCCTTTCCTGTGGAGAGCGCCTCCTCTTGAGATGCGACGGAACGCCGGGAATTCTTTCCCGACCACGCAGGGAAAGGATCCCTCCTCTCGAGCTAGGAGGCGGAAACGGGGCTCCTCTGGATGTGGGCGGGACTCTCGTGCTTCCTCTCGAGTGGAGACGGGTATGTCGGGGAACTTCTTGAGTTGCAGCAAGGGTGTGAAGGACCCTTTGGAAGTTCCAGAGGTTAGGTGTGATTAGCCTCGAGACGCCTCAGCGGAAATGGGCCTCATCTCGCCTGGAGGGGAGAACCTCCTGGATTTTCTCGAGTTGCGGCAGGTGCTCTCGACTTACGACGGGGACCTCAGGGACCCGCTCTGGTGGCCTCAGGAAAGGCCAGTCCCCATGCGAGTTGCTCGGGGCCTCTCGGGATTCCTCCCGTCGATGCCGGGGCCTAAGACCTTGTGTGGAGTCGGTGCCGGAACCTGAGGATTCCTCTCCAGTGCTGACATGGATCTTGGGGTACTTCTGGAGTCTCCCCAGGGAGTCAGTCCTCGTCTCGAGTGGGGGCATGCACGTGCGCTTTCCTCCCGAGCTGTAGCAGCAGTGTCACGCTTCCCTTCGCGTGGATCAAGGGATCTGTGGCTTTCCCTCGAGGCTTTCCCACGAGGCTTTCCCACGAGGCTTTCCCACAGGGCTGTCCCACGTGCCACCGTGGTGTGAGTCGATCCTCGGCTTGAAAGTCGAGGCAGTGCAGGGAAAACAGGTTTTCCCTGGAATGGACTGAGACATCTGGGGGACTCTGGGAATGGTGGCACGACCCTGGAGTTCCTCTCGCCTTTCCTGTGGAGAGCGCCTCCTCTTGAGATGCGACGGGAACGCCGGGAATTCTTTCCCGACCACGCAGGGAAAGGATCCCTCCTCTCGAGCTAGGAGGCGGAAACGGGGCTCCTCTGGATGTGGGCGGGACTCTCGTGCTTCCTCTCGAGTGGAGACGGGTATGTCGGGGAACTTCTTGAGTTGCAGCAAGGGTGTGAAGGACCCTTTGGAAGTTCCAGAGGTTAGGTGTGATTAGCCTCGAGACGCCTCAGCGGAAATGGGCCTCATCTCGCCTGGAGGGGAGAACCTCCTGGATTTTCTCGAGTTGCGGCAGGTGCTCTCGACTTACTGACGGGGACCTCAGGGACCCGCTCTGGTGGCCTCAGGAAAGGCCAGTCCCCATGCGAGTTGCTCGGGGCCTCTCGGGATTCCTCTCCCGTCGATGCCGGGCCTAAGACCTTGTGTGGAGTCGGTGCCGGAACCTGAGATTTCCTCTCCAGTGCTGACATGGATCTTGGGTACTTCTGGAGTCTCCCCAGGGGAGTCAGTCCTCGTCTCGAGTGGGGGCATGCACGTGCGCTTTCCTCCCGAGCTGTAGCAGCAGTGTCAGCTTCCCTTCGCGTGGATCAAGGGATCTGTGGCTTTCCCTCGAGGCTTTCCCACGAGGCTTTCCCAACGAGGCTTTCCCACAGGGCTGTCCCACGTGCCACCGTGGTGTGAGTCGATCCTCGGCTTGAAAGTCGAGGCAGTGCAGGGAAAACAGGTTTCCCTGGAATGGACTGAGACATCTGGGGGACTCTGGAATGGTGGCACGACCCTGGAGTTCCTCTCGCCTTCCTGTGGAGAGCGCCTCTCTTGAGATGGACGGGAACGCGGGAATTCTTTCCGACCACGCAAGGGAAAGGATCCCTCCTCTCGAGCTAGGAGGCGGAAACGGGGCTCCTCTGGATGTGGGCGGGAACTCTCGTGCTTCCTCTCGAGTGGAGACGGGTATGTCGGGGAACTTCTTGAGTTGCAGCAAGGGTGTGAAGGACCCTTTGGAAGTTCCAGAGTTAGTGTGATTAGCCTCGAGACGCCTCAGCGGAAATGGGCCTCATCTCGCCTGGAGGGGAGAACCTCCTGGATTTTCTCGAGTTGCGCAGGTGCTCTCGACTATCGACGGGGACCTCAGGGACCGCTCTGGTGGCCTCAGGAAATGGCCAGTCCCATGCGAGTTGCTCGGGGGCCTCTCGGGATTCCTCTCCCGTCGATGCCGGGCCTAAGACCTTGTGTGGAGTCCGGTGCCAGGAACCTGAGGATTCCTCTCCAGTGCTGACATGGATCTTGGGGTACTTCTGGAGTCTCCCCAGGGGAGTCAGTCCTCGTCTCGAGTGGGGCATGCACGTGTGCTTTCCTCCCGAGCTGTAGCAGCAGTGTCAGCTCTTCCCTTCGCATGGATCAAGGGATCTGTGGCTTTCCCTCGAGGCTTTCCCACGAGGCTTTCCCACGAGGCTTTCCCACAGGGCTGTCCACGTGCCACCGTGGTGTGAGTCGATCCTCGGCTTGAAAGTCGAGGCAGTGCAGGGAAAACAGGTTTCCCTGGAATGGACTGAGACATCTGGGGGACTCTGGGAATGGTGTCACGACCCTGGACTCGTGGAAAGACTTGTGGGAAAGCCTTGGGGAAAGGCTTGTGGAAAGCCTCGTGGGAAAGCCACAGATCCCTTGATCCACGCCAAGGAAAGCGTGACACTGCTGTTACAGCTCGGGAGGAAAGAGCACGTGCATGCCCCCACTCGAGACGAGGACTGACTCCCCTGGGGAGACTCCAGAAGTACCCCAAGATCCATGTCAGCACTGGAGAGTAATCCTCAGGTTCCGGCACGGAATCCACACAAGCTCTTAATCCACGCATCGACAGGAGAGGAATCCCGAGATGCCCCCGAGCAACTCGCATGGGGACTGGCCTTTCCTGAGGCCACCAGAGCGGATCATGAGGTCCCGTCGTAAGTCAGAGCACATGCCGCAACGCGAGAAAATCCAGGAGGTTCTCCCCTGCAGGCGAGATGAGGCCCATTCGTGCTGAGGCGTCTCGAGGCTAATCACAGCTAACCTCTGGAACTCCAAAGGGTCCTTCACACCCTTGCTGCAACTCAAGAAGTTCCCCGACATACCCGTCTCCACTCGAGAGGAACGAGAGAGTCCCGCCCACATCCAGAGGAGCCCCGTTTCCGCCTCCTAGCTCGAGAGGTGGATCCTTTCACTGCGAGGTCTGGAAAGAATTCCCGGCGTTACCGTCGCATCTCAAGAGGAGGCTCTCCACAGAAAGGCGAGAGGAACTCCAGGGTCGTGCCACCATTCGCAGAGTCCCCCAGATGTCTCAGTCATTCCAGGGAACCTGTTTTCTCCTGCACTGCCTCGACTTTCAAGATGAGGATCGACTCACACCACGGTGGCACGTGGGACAGCCCTGTGGGAAAGCCTCGTGAAAAGCCTCGTGGGAAAGCCTCGAGGAAAGCCACAGATACCTTGATCCACGCGAAGGGAAGTGTGACACTGCTGCTACAGTTGGGAGGAAAGCGCCCGTGCATGCCCCACTCGAGACGAGGACTGACTCCCCTGGGAGACTCCAGAAGTACTCAAGATCCATGTCAGCACTGGAGAGGAATCCTCAGGTTCCGGCACCGACTCCACACAAGGTCTTAGGCCCCGGCATCGACGGGAGAGGAATCCGAGAGGCCCCGAGCAACTCGCATGGGCCCTGGCCTTCCTGAGGCCAGCAGAGCGGTCCCTGAGGTCCCCGTCGTAAGTCGAGAGCACCTGCTGCAACTCGAGAAAATCCAGGAGGTTCTCCCCTCCAGACGAGATGAGGCCATTTCGCTGAGGCGTCTCGAGGCTAATCACACCTAACTCTGGAACTTCCAAAGGGTCCTTCACACCCTTGCTGCAACTCAAGAAGTTCCCCGACATACCCGTCTCCACTCGACAGGAAGCACGAGAGACCCGCCCACATCCAGAGGAGCCCCGTTTCCGCCTCCTAGCTCGAGAGAAGGGATCCTTTCACTGCGTGTCGGGAAAGAATTCCCGGGTTCCCGTCGCAACTCATGAGAGGCGGCGCTCTCCACAGGAAAGGCGAGAGGAACTCCAGGGTCGTGCCACCATTCCCAGATTCCCCCAGATGTCTCAGTCCATTCCAGGGAAACCTGTTTTCCCTGCACTGCCTCGACTTTCAAGCCGAGGATCGACTCACACCACGGTGGCACGTGGACAGCCATGTGGGAAAGCCTCATGGGAAAGCCTCGTGGGAAAGCCTCGAAGGAAAGCCACTGATCTCTTGATCCACGCGAATGGAAGCGTGACACTGCTGCTGCAGCTCGGGCGGAAAGCGCACGTGCAAGCCCCCACTCGAGACAAGGACCGACTCCCCTGGGGAGACTCCAGAAGTACCCAGGTTCATTCAACTGGAGAGGAAGGCCTCAAGGAGCAGGCACCGACTGCACACACAGGGTGGCCTAGGCCACGCGGCATGCGACGCCATGGACAGCGGAATCTCCGTGATGCCGCCGGAGACAAACTCGGCGATGAGAGAATGGCCTTGGCGTGAGGCACCAGAATGCGTCGCGCGAGGTCCCGTCTAAGTTCGAGACACCTGCCGCATCTCGAGAAAATCCAGGAGGTTCATCGCCTGGTGGTGTGTG
>NW_017217495.1:0-12494 GCF_001704415.2 Capra hircus | reverse complement strand
TCTTGCTCACCTTTTCCAACATCAGGGGTCTTTTCAAATGTGTCAGCTCTTCGCGTCAGCTGGCCAAAATATTGGAGTTTTCAGCTTCAATATCAGTCCTTCAATGAACACTCAGATATTAAATAAATTAAACCTTAATATTAAGTAAATTGATCAATTAAGTAACTAAATTGATCATAAACATTAAATATGAATACATTAAAGACAAAATTATTATGAATATAATACAAAAAATAAAATTTAAAATCTGTCTATCTCAGAGAAAGTATGGCCTACAAGGACAAAAATATTTACAATTTAGCCATTTACCAGGAAAATTTGCTGATCCCTGGTGTAAAGCAAAGTAGCATGAACATACTGAGGGATTTATAACATGGATAGAAGCAAAAACCCCAGGTCTAGATTTGTAACCCTGTGGTGGAAGACTCAATAACAGCATGGTAGACACCTAAAATTTTGAGGGAGGGCGTTTTTCTCTCTGTAAAGAAAAAAAATTTGTGAGAAGTGACTGTTGTGCTATTTTTGTATTACCTCACCACTTGGTGATCTAGGTGAATCCATTCAAGGAAGTACACGACAGAGGGAGGAAACTAAATACCCCCACTCAGAGTGAGAGGACCAGAAGGAGAGCCTCCTGGTCGCCAAAGAGTGAGGGCAGAGAGTGGAGAAGAGCAAATATGAGCAAGGGATTCCAGCATGTTGTAGGAACTCCTGAGTTTGACCTGAGCTGTGCATGTAGGAATTTCACCCTAGGCAGAATACCAAAAGCATGGAGAACTGAACCATTGCCCAAGGGGCAGGCTGGGCCCTGCATGATTCACAAACACTGGGTCTAAGCATCACTGCATCAACCACAGCAAAATGCACATTTATTTCGAGTACATGGGAAACATCCACCAAGATAGAATCCTATATCCTCAAAAGACATTGAAAAACTGTAAATGATGCAGAGTATGTTCTCTGACAAGAAAGGAATGAAAATAGAGATCAAGCAATATGGAAGGAGAAGAAAATCTCAAAACACTTGGAAATTAAACAACCATCCATAGGTCAAAGAGAGTCTCAAGGGAGCAGAAACTGCAATAGAATGAATTAAAAGGAAAGTGCAATGTATTACAATTCATGGCATGCAGCTAAATCAGTGTTAAGAGGGAAAATTATATCATTTAATGTTTAGGTTAAGAAAGAAGAAGGACCTCAAGCAATAATCTGTGCTCCCACCTTAACTTAGAAAAAAAAGAGAAAACTTTACCCAAAGCAATCTGAAAACAAACTAGAAACATAGGAGGAAAAAAAATCAAAAATAAAGAAAAAAAAATCATGGCAAAAAAATTGGTTCATTGGAAAGATCAACAAAATTGATAAAACTCTAGCCAGATAAACAAAATCGAAAAGGAGAAGACAAATGACTAATACCAGAAATGAAATACTGACTATAACTACAATTCTACAAGCCCTACACTGAAGACGTTGGAAAGATAAAAGGAAACACTAAGAACAAATCTATGTATGGTAGATAAATTCAAGAACTTAAATGGAATTGTAAAATTCCTCAAAATCCAGAAACTACCCAACTCACTCCTGATGTGTACTACAACTATTCGAGAATGGATATCACATTTTAAATTTTTCTAAAAAGAAAATGTGTAGAACCTCAGAAACTTCAAAAACTCAAGCAGAAAGTGTAAGAACCAACTTTATCAGAACTCTGAAGAATAGTCAAAACTTTGGAGCAACCTAGCTATCAAGATTGTGAGCTCCTCTGGGTAAGGGTTACTGGTCATGCTCTGTGGTCTTGGTGTCCACCATGGTCCTTGGCACTCCGTGGGAGATCAGAAAGTGTTTGCTAGATAATGTCTTACTCATGGCTCCTGCAATCTGGTTGAATCAACTTTATTTGGCCCCCAATACATGCAACCGGAGAAGGCAATGACAGCCCACTCCAGTACTCTTCCCTGGAAAATCCAGGGGCGGAGGAGCCTGGTAGGCTGCAGTCCATGGGGTCGCTAAGAAACGGACACGGCTGAGCGACTTCACTTTCACTTTTCACTTTCATGCACTGGAGAAGGAAATGGCAACCCACTCCAGTGTTCTTGCCTGGAGAATCCCAGGGACGGGGCAGCCTGGTGGGATGCCATCTATGGGGTCACACAGAGTTGAACACGACTGAAGTGACTTAGCAGTAGCACATGCAACAGGTCAACACAGCCATAAACACAAACAGGGAGCAGTGACGCAAACACACCTCTGCAAACATCTGTAGGAGAGGCGCCTGACACGTCACCAACAGAGACAGAACCATTTTAGGCCATAGGTAGCTTTAAAAAGATCCCAAAATCTGATCACTGCCATGAAAGAACAAAATGATGGCAACAAAGAGCTCCTCATAGAATGACAAGCTGAGCCCGTGTCCTCCAAGTTCTGGGATAACCAAAGTGGCATTTAGGAGGCAATGACCAACTAGGCACAATAGGAAGGCAATTTAGGTTTGGAGGAGTACAATATTCTGATGACTTCCAGAAGTATAAAACCCAGTCCTTACCTAAAAGGAAAGGATGGATGCGCCTTTCCTCTGGCACATCCAAGATACAGACAACTTTGACTCTTCTAAGAAGATAAACATTCTGGCCCTTCCATGACAGTGTATGTGTTAAATGTCAGTACACAAGAAACAAGTACCCTCACAGTTCGAATTCCAGGCCTGGCCTTCCTGTCACTATTACAGAAAAGTGAGTGTGTGAAACAAGTATTTAGTAATTCTGTTTCACTTTTGCTTAAGTCAAAAGGACCTGAGACAGTGTTAGTTTAGCAAATCCACCCTTCTAGCAACAGAGAGGTCAAGACAGTGAGGTGATAGATACCTGAGCACAAAAATAGGCCTACAATCAGAGTTCAGACGGAAATACAATGGTGCACATGACCATAGGATAGGGAGTCCATAATACACAATGAAGAATGAAGATGCTCAACTGGTGTTTTCAGCTCCTCATCAAGACTTCATGCTTTCCAGGGTTTTGGGCCATGATGTTGAGCAGTCACTGGATGGAATTTGACCTGAAAGAATAAAGAGAACACAGGTGAACTGAATGTGTGACTTATTGAAACACCTTAATCTCAAAATGAGCAAAGGATTGTTCTTAGACGGGAGCTTAAATGGGCCCTTCTTTTGAGATATTCATAAGTACATCGCAAAGTGAGCACATTTAAGCCTTCCTCATACCCGGGGAGGACAGTATATAAGAAAACAGATCCAAATCCCACTCCCAAAAGGAACTGGGGAGGATGAGAGGAGCCCAGGTGTGATCATGTCACTCTGCTGCTTAATTATCTACCACCCATAAAAAAAGCTTCCCAGGTGGCACCAGGGGAAACGGACCTGCCTGCCAATGCTGGAGACATAAGAGATGCAGGTTCGATCCCTGGGTAGGGAAGATCTCCTGGAGAAGGAAATGGCAACCCACTCCAGTATTCTTGCCTGGAGGATCCCATGGACAGAGGAGCCTGGAAAAGTACAGTCCCTAGGGTCGCAAAGAGTCTGACACGACTGAAGCAACTTAGTGTGTAACATAAGGTCCACACCCCTTCCTCTGATATTCAGGGTCCCCGTAAGTTGGACACAAACTGCCATATATTCTCTGTTTACACCATGATCCCATTTATTGTTTTGCATGTTGGAAGACTTCTGTTTCACTGCAGGAAACAGGGCTGAATATTTTTTGTTGGGTTGTAATCTGCTCAATAAAGGACAGAAATGGTACGGACCTAACAGAAGCAGAAGAGATTAAGAAGAGGTGGCAAGAATACACAGAAGAACTGTACAAAAAAGAGCTTCATGACCCAGATAATCACGATGGTGTGATCACTCACCTAGAGCCAGACATCGTGGAATGTGAAGTCAAGTGGGCCTTAGAAAGCATCACTACGAACAAAGCTAGAGGAGGTGATGGAATTCCAGTTGAGCTACTTCACATCCTGAAAGATGATGCTGTGAAAGTGCTGCACTCAATATGCCAGCAAATTTGGAAAACTCAGCAGGCCACAGGACTGGAAAAGGTCAGGTTTCATTCCAATCCCAAAGAAAGGCAATGCCAAAGATGTGCACAATTGCACTCATCTCACACGCTAGGAAAGTAATGCTCAAAATTCTCCAAGCCAGGCTTCAGCAATACGTGAACCGTGAACTTCCAGACGTTCAAGCTGGTTTTAGGAAAGGCAGAGGAACCAGCGATGAAATTGCCAACATCTGCTGGATCATGGAAAAAGCAAGAGAGTTCCAGAAAAACATCTGTTGCTGCTTTATTGACTATGCCAAAGCTTTTGACTGTGTGGATCACAATAAACTGTGGAAAATTCTTAAAGAGATGGGAATACCAGACCACCTGACTGGCCTCTTGAGAAACCTATATGCAAGTCAGGAAGCAACAGTTAGAAACTGGACATGGAACAACAGAATGTTTTTCAAATAGGAAAAGGAGTACGTCAAGGCTGCATATTGCCACCCTGCTTATTTAACTTATATGCAGAGTACATCATGAGAAACGCTGGACTGGAAGAAGCACAAGCTGGAATCAAGATTGCCGGAGAAATATCAATAACCGCAGATATGCAGGTGACACCACCCTTATGGCAGAAAGTGAAGAGGAACTAAAAGGCCTCTTGATGAAACTGAAAGAGAAGAGTGAAAAAAGTTGGCTTAAAGCTCGACATTCAGAAAACTAAACTCATGGCATCTGGTCCCATCACTTCATGGCAAATAGATGGGGAAACAGTGGCAACAGTGTCAGACTTTATCTTTTGGGGCTCCCAAATCACTGCAGATGGTGACTGCAGCCATGAAATTAAAAGACACTTACTCCTTGGAAGGAAAGTTATGACCAACCTAGACAGCATATTAAAAAGTAGAGATATTACTTTGCCAGCAAAGGTCCGTCTAGTCTAGGCCATGGTTTTTCCAGTGGTTACGTATGGATGTGAGATTTGGACTGTGAAGAAAGCTGAGCACCAAAGATTTGATGCTTTTGAACTGTGGGGCTGGAGAAGACTCTTGTGATTCCTTTGAACTGCAAGGAGATCCAACCAGTCCATGCTAAAGGAGACCAGTCCTGGGTGTTCATGGGAAGGACTGATGCTGAGGCTGAAACTCCAATACTTTGGCCACCTCATGCGAAGACTTGACTCATTGGAAAAGACCCTGATGCTGGGAGGGATTGG
Organism: Capra hircus; assembly: GCF_001704415.2. NCBI lineage: Eukaryota > Metazoa > Chordata > Mammalia > Artiodactyla > Bovidae > Capra > Capra hircus. The sequence continues at coordinate 7,283 of NW_017217495.1, read as the reverse complement.
GGGCAGGAGGAGAAGGGGACGACAGAGGATGAGATAGCTGGATGGCATCACCGACTCGATGCACATGAGTTTAGGTGAACTCCGGGAGCTGGTGATGGACAGGGAGGCCTGACGCACTGCAGTTCATGGGGTCGCAAAGAGTCGGACATGACTTGAGCGACTGAACTGAACTGAATCTGTGTGACAAGTTAGCCACAGTTAGCAGTGATTTCTGGCTGGTTATTTAGGACATGATCCAAGTGCTATCTTCCTCTCTTCCTTATTTCTGCATCTGAGCTCAAGAGAGGAGAAAACATGACAAATGCTACTTCAGCTAGGTGATCGAGGTAAATATCAATGGTGATAAATCATGTTGATAGTATGTACCCTTGATATGATGTGATAAGAATGGCACTTTGTCTCTCTGGTCTTCCTCCCCAAAACTCATTACCTCAGTTGAATACTTTGGACTAACCCTTCTTTTTATGATGACTGGATGTTGATTTTTATTAATACTTCCCTGCATCAATGTAGGTCTGATTTTTCTCACTCAATCTGTTATTTTAATGAGGCAATCCTGGGCTTATGCATTCCCAGATCCATCCCTCATTCTTCCTTGCTCTGTTCTAGATTACACAGGGGCCGAGTCTGGCAGGCTGCAAACAAACTAGCCAACAGTTGGCTGCCATTTTGGTTCAGCTCACCAGACACACCAGCAAGAAATTAGAATCCTGGGAGACAGAGCAGTCAAAGATTTTTCTCCTTCCTCTGCATCAGGTGGTTCTTGTCCTTCAGTGGTTCTATATTCATGGCTCCAGCCATTCAGCCATGAGATTGGCCCATCATGGCTCTGGATCCTGTTGAATCCAACACCCAGGTTCCAGTAATACCGTCTCCTTTCTTTGTCCTTCCATCCTAGAGGTGAGTGATTTCCTCGTGTTGCTAACAACTGGGTTTCCAATTCTTTCCTGCTTGGCTTCCTACCACTTTTGTAACCAACCCCTTGCATTATGTTCTCTCCATGTTAAGTATTCACAGTTATTTCTATTTTCCTGGACAATCCTTGACTGTTACATGCAGCCAATTATAGTGACTGATCTTCTAGTAAACTCCTTTGCATTCCTGGCATAAACCCAGCTCTGTCACCAGCAGTTAAATATGTTTGTCTCTTCTGTAATTAATAAAAAAAAAATAATAAAACAAAATACCCCTGGGCTCTGAAACTTTCCACAAATAATGCATCTTTCATCATCATCTTCACAGCCTTCTCAAAACTAAATTTTACACTTGCTATTTTGGGGGCATATATTGAAAATTTCTAATAGCATAAGTAACAGAGTGATTTAGTCAACTTATAAAAATAATTCAAGCAATATCAGTTCAGTTCACTTCAGTCGCTCAGTCGTGTCCGACTCTCTGCGACCCATGAATCGCAGCATGCCAGGCCTCCCTGTCCATCACCAACTCCCAGAGTCCACCCAGACTCACGTCCATCGAGTCAGTGATGCCATCCAGCCATCTCATCCTCTGTCGTCCCCTTCTCCTCCTGCCCCCAATCCCTCCCAGCATCAGAGTCTTTTCCAATGAGTCAACTCTTCGCATGAGGTGGCCAAAGTACTGGAGTTTCAGCTTCAGCATCATTCCTTCCAAAGAAATCCCAGGGCTGATCTCCTTCAGAATGGACTGGTTGGATCTCCTTGCAGTCCAAGGGACTCTCAAGAGTCTTCGCCAACACCACATTTCAAAAGCATCAATTCTTCAGCGCTCAGCCTTCTTCACAGTCCAACTCTCACATCCATATGTGACCACAGGAAAAACCATAGCCTTGACTATTCGGACCTTAGTCGGCAAAGTAATGTCTCTGCTTTTTGAATATACTATCTAGGTTGGTCATAACTTTTCTTCCAAGGAGTAAGCGTCTTTTAATTTCATGGCTGCAGTCACCATCTGCAGTGATTTGGGAGCCCCCAAAAATAAAATCTGACACTGTTTTCACTGTTTCCACTGTTTCCCCCTCTATTTCCCATGTATTGATGGGACCGGATGCCATGATCTTCGTTTTCTGAATGTTGAGCTTTAAGCCAACTTTTTCACTCTCCTCTTTCACCTTCATCAGGAGGCTTTTTAGCTCCTCTTCACTTTCTGCCATAAGGGTGGTGTCATCTGCATATCTGAGGTTATTGATATTTCTCCCGGCAATCTTGATTCCAGCTTGTGTTTCTTCCAGTCTAGCGTTTCTCATGATGTACTCTGCATATAAGTTAAATAAGCAGGGTGACAATATACAGCCTCGACGTACTCCTTTTCCTATTTGGAACCAGTCTGTTGTTCCATGTCCAGTTCTAACTGTTGCTTCCTGACCTGCATACAGATTTCTCAAGCAATATACATAGAGTTAAATAGCATGGCTTCTGCAAAAGAGCCAAAATGGTACTCAAAGGGAAATATATATCCTGAAATAGATGTGTTAGAAAAACAAGAGCTATCTAAATCCCCCAAGAAATTCAAGAAGCTAGGTAATGAACATCATAGGAAACCTTAGGTAATAGAAGGTAGGAAAAAATGAAGATAAGTGTAGAAATAATGAGTTGGAAAGCAGTAAGGCCAAAAAACAAATGCCAGTTACTTGAAAATATTTATGAAAGAGGCTTTTTTTTTAAAATATGACCAGATACTAAAGAAAAAAAATAACACATAAACAATATAAATTAAAACTCTATAAACTATAGATGCCAAACCTACTTGAATGACGTAAAGACACAGCAAATATGTTATATGATTCTCTAAAGATAAGCAAATGGTGGACAAGGAAACGTTTCTCCATATGAATGTACTTTAGGTAATAAACTAAAACTGAATGAGAGAATTTGAACATTACCCCTCTGCAACCCTCAATGGGTAAATGAAGGTGAGGATCATCAATGACTGCCAACTCAGCACAAAGGAAAAGAAAACATTATGTTCTTAATGGAAGTACATGGCGTCACCTAGGTAGCAGTCTTGTAGATAAACAAGTTAATCAAGCTTCTACCTCTAACTAGCAATTTAAAGAACTGTTGAAGGGCCAGTCATGTTAAATGACATCAAACTGTTTCATTCAACCTAATCTATATTATGGAAAACTTGAAAAATACAAAACTTGCTTTTTCTTTTCACAACAAACACTTTTTTTTTAAAACAAAGAAAAAAAGATGATGCAGGGGAAACCTATTGATTAAAAAAGACTTAAGGAACATAAGAAAAATCACAATATATAGACCATATTTCTATCTAAACAAACTAAAAAAAATTAATGTATAAGGTAAACGTGAAAAATTACTAGATATTTGCTCTTGTTGAAACATTTAAATTTTTAGGAATGATCATTGTTTTGGGTTTATGTTTTACAAAATATCCCTTGTCTTTTAGAAATGCATACTGACATACTTGGAGATGAAACATCCTGATGTCTTGGACTACCTTCACATTAGTCCACTGGCAGAGATGTGGGGAAGGTTAGGGGACATTGGAACCAGACCGGCCATGTGCTGCAGATGATTGATGCTGGCTGCCAAGCATATTGGGTCCCTTATACCATTCTCTACTGCTATATGTGTTTTACAGCATCTGTTATAATAATAAAGTTTTATTATAAATATCATGCAGTAAACTTGAAATTCTGGGTGAAACGGACTATTGCTTTTTTTGAAAAAAGACCAGATCAGTCCATAAAGTGATAGAAAACTTTAAATAATACAAACTTTAACTGTAGTCAACACCCAAGCTACCTTCAAATGTTCCAAAACAGGGATTTTCGGTGGTCATTTCTACCAATGGTCAGGGAGGACTAATCTCCATCTTATGTAAACTTTTCTAAAGCACACACACACAAAACGGGGAAATTATTTAACTTATTTTCCGACTAGCTCTCCTTGACTAGAAAACCAGATGAGTACCCCCCACTCCCACCATGAAAAGAACACTTGAGCAAAGTTCAGCCACACAGTAGCAAATATGCTAAGCAAACTAATAGCATATTCAATGTAGCAGTGAATTACATGAACAGACAGGTTATGGCTAAAGAATGAAAATATGATTCAAACTAGAAAATAGCTCAATTATAATTATCCACAGTAACAAATTAGGGAAAATCATTGGAGCATGTCAATGGATGTGGAAAAAGCCTCTGAAACCAATTCAACATGAATATGACTTTTAACAAATTGAGATTAGAAAGGATCTTCCATCTCCTAATATCTACAGCAAACATACTTCAATGTGAAATGTTCGATGCATTCCATTAAAGACAGGAACGTGTCAAAGATGCATGCTCTCCCTTATACGATGCAAAAATTCACTGGAACACAGAGTTAGAACTGTGCATATCAAAGGAACTAAGAAGTATGACTATTGAAAAAGATAATATTTTGTGACATTATGGTCATCTACATAGGGAATTCAAAGAAATCAATACATGGAATACTCAAATTAATAAGAGACCAAAAAAAACTTTGCATGGAAGATTACTACAGCAAAACCAAGAGCCTTCCCACACACACAAAGCACTATTTAGAAGATGTAATTTAAAAATGCCCCATTCACAACACAACCCCCAAAATTACCTAAGAAGCCTAATGAAATATGTAAAATCTTAATAGAGGCTACAACACAAATTTGTAGATAGATATGGGTAAAAAAAAAAATCTCAAACAGTCTCAAACAAAAAGTCTCTAGCAGTATACCATATTCATTTATGGGGGAAAACTGTTATAAAGATGTCAAGTCTGCTTAAATTATTTATAGATTTAGTGCTTTACCTGTAGTTCTCAAGATGGTGGTGAAGTGTAGGCTGCTGTCTTCTGTTCCCAAAATCTACCCTGACAAACTCAAGAAGAGAAAATGAAGCAAATGAAAAGAGCAATATCGACCACAAAAGCTAAACAACAGAACATGAGATGCCTCTGTAAGAGAACAGGGCTGGGAGACATATCAGTATGAAAGAAAGATGCTTTTTAGCATTTCCACAATGGTTTCCAGCGATTTAAAAATTCTGAGAGACCACATCAAAATCTGGATTTACAGCTCAATTTTAAAAAGAGGGAAAGCACTGACAACACTTGGCCCCTGTGCCAGGCTGGTGTTTTTCCTGCAGCTGGGCAGCTTCATTCATTTATATCAGCCACCGAGCCCCCACCAGAATCTGCATTTGCGTGTTCCTTTTTGTCTTGCCTGCACCACAACCTTCTGTTCTGGCCACAGAATGACCCTATTGGGACTTCTCACATAGGACTGCACTTCACACTTCTGGGTTAGCGGTACACGCAGTGACCTTCCCCTCTCTCTTCTATTGTTAGCTCTTCCACAAAGCCTCCTCCCATTCTGCCATTCATATCTGACCTCACTCTTCAGTCTCTCTTCTGAACATTGCTCAGGTCTGAGTAGGCAAACCCCACACCTGCCTCTGCCCTAGGTATTTGCATGCTGTTCTAGGCCTCCACTAGACTCTCATCCTGGTTTCTGTCTTACTGACTGCCAGCTTGACTGCTGCACCCTCTATATACCCTGTACACCGTAGGTGCCTAATATTTTACAGATTGGGTGGTCCTGCTGGCCTGGCCTGATGCTGAGGAAGTAAAGTTGCTATCACCATAGGAAAAGATTCAGCACAGAAAATCATGGTACACTAACTCAGAGCAGTGACAAGTGAGGGAATTTAGCAGCAAAGACCACGGGGAAACACTCCTTGCTTGAACTGAGCTAAGCCTGTTCAGAGATATTTCACAATGTGGCTCAGCGGAAAAGAATCTGCCTGCAATACAGGAGATGAAGGTTTGATCCCTAGGTTGGGAAGAGCCTCTGCAGGAGGAAATGACAAGCCACTCTAGTATTCCTGCATGGGAAATCCCATGGACAGAAGAGCCTGGTGGGCTGCAGTCCATGGGTTCGCAGAGTCAGTCACAACGGAGTGACTGAGCATGAAGGATCTCACTCAAACTGCAAGTGGCCTCGTTCCTTCCAACAGCAATGCTCTCCTGATGGTGGCTGGTAAATGCCATGTTGGCAGCTGAGGCAGTGAAAGGTGATCTGGCCTGTGCAGCCAGTGCTTGCAAATCTGACAGTCACATTTTCTGACAACCCCATCGGCAAAGTGCTACTTCTCCCTCCCACTAGAACAGGCTAGACTGCAGGGTTGATGGGCAGAGCACAGAAATCACTATTTATTGCCTGTCTCCACCCGAGAAACCACCTGAGAGTAGGGGAAAGCCAAGAACAGAGGTTTTGGAGGTGGGGTGGGGCTGGGAAGAGAAGTCCTAACTTCTGTTTTCCTTTAAACCATTAAGATCAATTTTTTTTCTCCGTGGTCCTTGCTCTTCAGTCATGAAAAAATTTCTTCTCAAGGAAGAATAAAATCACGCTCCTAAGGAACTGAAAACGACTCTTGCTAGGTGAGTAACTAACTGGAGTTTCTAGAAAGTCTCCACTGAAGAAATCAGGCTCGATTACTTCTGACTATGTGCGCATGCTAAGTCGTTCATGGACTGTAGCCCACTAGGCTCCTCTGTCCATGGAATTTCCCAAGCAGGACTGCTGGAGTGGGTTGCCATTTCCTCCCGCAAGGAATTTTCCCGACCCAGGGATCCAACCCACGTGTCTTGCAGCTCCTGCACTGTAGGCGAATTATTTACCACTAGGTGGCGGTAGTGGATAAAGAACCCGCTTGCCAACACAGGACACTACAGAAGCGACTCAGCCGCAAGCAGGAGCCACTGGGGAAGCCATTCCTGACTATGGAAGACACAATGAACCCTGCATTCACAGACTCTACAAGGCAGAGGACCACAGCACAAGGGACAGTGAACACGTGGTGACTTGCTCCATCCCCTCCTGAAAGTGAACGTGTCAGTCTCTCAGTCGTGTCTGACTCTGTGACCCCATGGAAGCCACCGGTCTCCGCTGTCCGTGAAATTCTAGGGTTGCCATTCCCGTCTCTAAAGGATCTTCCCGACTCAGGGATCTAACTTGGGTCTCTCCCATTGCAGGCAGATTTTTTTTTACCATTGAGCCACCAGGGAAGCCCCTCCCCCTTCTGGGGATCTGGTTAATATGGGGATCTCTGTATAGCTGGGTGGAGGCTGAGATCTCACCTCTCTTCTCTGCACTCAGGTGATGGGGTGTTGCTGGTCCAGAACAGGGGCTGCAGAGGAGGGAAGGAGTTGGGGTGGGTGCGGGGCGGTGGCTGCAATGGAGACAAAGTAGCCAGAGTGGGCCTTGGCTCACCCCAGGCCACAGGTGGATGCACCCTGGTGGTCCTTGAGAAGGCTTGG
>NW_017217494.1:0-12494 GCF_001704415.2 Capra hircus | reverse complement strand
TATAAGCTAAACCTGTTCCTTCCAAATAGAGGTTTGCAACACAAAAAACAAGTGGCCGCCTATTCTTCCTCGAAGGAGGATCTCTTTCCCCACATCCTGCGAACTCCTTTTCCAGCCTCCAGGAAAAGCGCTTCTTGCAGTTCCTTTCAGAAAATCCTATGGACGGGGAGAAGCCTGGTAGGCTGCAGTCCGTGGGGTCGCTGAGGTCGGACCGCGACTGAGCGACTGCACTTTCATTTTCACTTTCATGCATTGGAGGAAGGCAATGGCAACCACTTACTGTTCTTGCCTGGAGAATCCCAGGGACGGGGGGAGCCTAGTGGGCTACCGTCTATGGCGTCCCACAGAGTCGAACACGACTGAAGCAACTTAGCAGCAGCAGCAGCAGCAGTTCCTTTCTTAGGGCAGTTATCCCTGAGATTGGGACCTGGAAAGGCAGAGCCACCTCCACACACACGTCTTTTCTGTCCCCTTTCCTCTGGAGGAGAGCTCTAGTGAGCCTAGGTCGGTCAGGAAAATTCTTTGGCTTTGACGGGATCACACCCGGTGTGTGAACCTGCATACCCGACCTAGGGGCCCACAGGGCACCTGTTTTGCTCGAGTGGGTCCTGGAGGGGTGCAGCATAGCAAGAGCTTAAAAATCCATCCAATTTTGTCTTTTTTTTTTTTTTACCTCGGAGAGAACGAGTTTGCTCCACCTCCACCCTTTGGCAGTGTGGAGGGAAGAGGGCACCACCCTCTCCCAAAGGGGACATAGGGCCTACCAGGAGAGAAAGGCCCCCTTGAGAAGCTGAGCCCAGGTAGGCAGCCAGTGATGTCAAGCACACTCCCGCTGCTTGCTTCTTCATGGGCACTCCCATGATCTGCTAGGAATGTCTTTGCAAGGATCTCAAAGGGAAGGGAGATACATGGCCCTGTCTCTGGAACTTCAGTCCTCTGAGCAGATCTGGAAGTCTTGAGTTGTATAAGCAAACCTGTTCCTTCCAAATAGAGGCTTGCAAACACACCCCCGGTGGTTGCCTCTTCTTCCCGAAGAAGTCTTTCTTTCCCCACATGCTGCGAACTCCCTGTCCCAACCTCCAAGAATAGCGCTTCTTGCCATTCCTTTCTTAGAGGCAGTTATCCCTGAGCTTGGGGCCGTAGGGAGTAGCCCCACACTCACAGGGAAAGGCAAAGACTCCTCCATACATCTCCTCTATCCCCTTTGCTCTGGAGGAGAGCTCTAGTGAGCCTAGGTCTTTCAGGAAAATTCTTGGCTTGGACAGGATCTCACCCTGTTTGTGAACCTGCATATCCAACCAGGGCCACAGAGCACCTGTTTCAGTAAAGTGGGCCCTGAAAGGGTGCAGCCTAGCAAGAGCTTGAAAATCCATTCAATTGCTGTTTTTGTACCTCTGACAGAGCGAGCTTGGCTCCACCCTTTGGCAGTGAGGAGAAAAGAGGCATGACACCCTCCCCAAGGGGACATGGGGCCTATTCGAGAGGAAAGGGCCCTTGTGGAGATGAGGCCAGGAAGGCACACAGTCGTCAAACACACTCCCACTGCTTGCTTCTTCAGGGCACACCCGCTATCAGCTAGGAATGTCTTTGCAATGATCACAAAGGGAAGGGGAGATACAGGGCCCTGCTTCAGGACCTCCGGTGCTCTGAGCAAATCTCGAGGTCAAGGTCAAGGTCAAGTTCAAGTCAAGGTCAAGGTCAAGTTTCAAGTTCAAGTCAAAGGAAGGTCAAGTTCAAGTTCAAGTTCAAGTTGAAGTTCAAGTTCAAGGTCAAGGTGAAGTTCAAGTCAAGTTAAGTTCAAAGTTCAAGTTCAAGTTCAAGTCAAGTCAAGGTCAAGGTTCAAAGTCAAGTTCAAGTTCAAGTCAAAGGTCAAGTTCAAGTTCAAGTCAAGGTCAAGTTCAAGTTCAAGTTCAAAGTTCAACGTCAAGTTCAAGTTCAAGTCAAGTCAAGTTCAAGTTCAAGTTCAAGTTCAAGTTCAAGTTCAAGTGAAGTTCAAGTTCAAGGTGAAGGTCAAGTTCAAGTTCAAGGTCAAGGTCAAGGCCAATTTCAAGTTCAAAGTCAAGGTCAAGGTCAAGTTCAAGGTCAAGGTCAAGTTCAAGTTCAAGGCAGGGCCAAGGCCAAGCCCAAGACCAAGGCAAGGGCAAGGGCACCGCCAAGGGCAAGGCCAAGGCCCAGGCCAAGGCAAAGGCCAAGGCCACCAAAGCGAAGCCCAAACTCCGTAATGCCTGACAAAAGGCAGAAGCCACTAGGCCCCTGTGCAGAGGAAGCCACTGAAGGCAGCAAGGCCACAGAGCTCCCCGACTCCCATTCCCACAGGAAGATGTGAGGATAAAGGGCCTCATCCCAGCAAAGCACACCGCTCCCACCACCCCGCAACCCGGCCCCCCCCCCCGCAGCACGCACCCTGAAACAACACTGCCTTCCCAGAAAAGAGAACGGAGAAGCCATGTGTGTGCCAAAGGAGCAAGATGAACGAACGATGCCATGCCGTCCAACTTTGGGCACACCTGACGCCTCGGAACCCCGGGCCTGGCCGATGGGTCCCCGCCGTTCTTGGGTGGGAGGGGGGTCAACACATTGGCCGAGAGCCCTTGCCCAGGCCACCCGCAAATCCCCTGAGATGTGATCCGACCACAGGGGACCGAGGGCAAACGTACCGCTTGAGGTGCTGGAGGAGCCAGACGAAGCCATGGTGGGAGAGGCACACGGGCACGCTGCAGACTGCTGGCCGAGTGGGCGGGGACCCAGCAGCTTAGGACTCTGGAGAACGGGAGGCGTCTCCGCCACCATTGACGTCAATAGGGTTTGGTGGGTAGATGGAGGGGGGCTGCCCCTGGCCTCGTTCCAAGCAGAGACCCTGGACGGAGTCCCGTGAAGCGAGTGGGCTTTTCCCGGGCACAGCTGTGCCCTGGACCGCCACGATCCCCGTTGGGGGCGGGCAGTTCGCGCGCTTTGGTTTGTGGCCCTCCCTCGCAGCGGGGGTGGGATCAACCCCGGGTGGATCAATCAGGGGCCCTCAGCAGTGCCAAGGGAGCTTACCGCCAGGAAACGCCCCAAGGTCCCTTTGAATTGGCCACCAACGCCCCCTTTCCCAGCCTGCCTTTCTCTGGGATTTCTTGCCTTTTCACATTCCACAGGTCCCTGGGCCTCGACTGTCCCCCGCTGGCTCCTCCGAGGCATTCCGGGACACCAGACGCTCTCTCCAGCGCCTCCACCTAGATCCCTCGCTGTCCTCGCCTCCGTTTCCCCCATGCCCCCTCCGCAACTCCTCCGTGGGCTCTTGGTGTCCTTTCACTACAGCAGTCACAGAGTGCCACACCGAGGGCTTTGAGTTGCCTGGAGCCCAAGGCTCCGGCCAGAGACCTGAGGGGCCAGCGTTTGGAATGGCAGCTAATGCCATTTGGGGCTTTTCTCACATGGAGCCTGAGGCCCGCACCTCCGCGGGCAAACCACCAGCGCGAGTGCCCTGGAGATACCCACCCAAGGGGACAGTGTACCACCTACTGTGGGGAAGGAGGTTCCTGTTTTCCCTGCACTGGTTCGACTTTCACGCGAGGATCGACTCACACCATGATGGCAAGTGGAATAGCCCTGTGGGAAAGCCTCATGGGAAAGACTCCAGGGAAAGCCACAGATTCCTTGATCCACGAGAAGGGAAGCGTGACACAGCTGCCACCACTCGGGAGGAAAGCGCACGTGCATGACCCCACTCGAGCCGAGGACTGACGCCACTTGGGAGACTCCAGAAGTACGCCAAGATCCATGTCAGCACTGGAGAGGAATCCTCAGGTTCCGGTCCCGACTTCACACAAGGTCTTAGGCCCCGGCATCGATGGGAGAGGAATCCTGAGAGGCCCCCTAGCACCTCGCATGGGGACTGGCCTTTCCTGAGGTCACCAGAGTGGGTCCCTGAGGTCTCTGTTGTAAGTCGAGAGCACCTGCGGCAACTCGAGAAAATCCAGGAGGTTCTCCCCTCCAGGTGAGATGAGGCCCATTTCCGCTGAGGCGTCTCGAGGCTAATCACACCTAACCTCTGGAACTTCCAAAGGGTCCTTCACAACCTTGCTGCAACTCAAGAAGTTCCCTGACATACCCCGTCTCCACTAGAGAGGAAGCACGAGAGTCCTGCCCACATCCAGAGGAGCTCGGTTTCCGCCTCCTAGCTCGAGAGGAGGGATCCTTTCCCTGCGTGGTCGGGAAAGAATTCCCGGCGTTCCCCGTCGCATCTCAAGAGGAGGCGCTCTCCACAGGAAAGGCGAGAGGAACTCCAGGGTCGTGCCACCATTCCCTGAGTCCCCCAGATGTCTCAGTCCATTCCAGGGAAACCTGTTTTCCCTGCACTGCCTTGACTTTTAAGCCGAGGATCGTCTCACACAACGGTGGCACGTGGAACAGCCCTTTGGGAAAGCCTCGTGGGAAAGCTTTGAGCGAAAGCCACAGATCCCTTGATCCACGCGAAGAGAAGCGTGACACTGCTGCTACATATCGGGAGGAAAGCGCACGTGCATGCCCCCACTCGAGACGAGGACTGACTCCCCTGGGGAGACTCCAGAAGTACAGCAAGATCCATGTCAGCACTGGAGAGGAATGCTCAGGTTCCGGCACCGACTCCACACAAGATCTTAGGACCCGGCATCGACAGGAGAGGAATCCCGAGAGGCCCCCGAGCAACTTGCATGCTGACTGGCCTTTCCTGAAGCCACCAGAGCGGGTCCCTGAGGTCCCCATCGTATGTCGAGAGCACCTGCCAGAACTCGAGAAAATCCAGGAGGTTGTCCCCTCCAGGTGAGATGAGGCCCATTTCCGCTGAGGCGTCTGGAGGCTAATCACATCTAACAATTGGAACTTCCAAAGGGTCCTTCACACCCTTGCTGCAACTCAAGAAGTTCCCCGACATACCCGTCTCCACTCGATTGGAAACACGAGAGTCCCGCCCATAACCAGAGGAGTCCCGTTTCCGCCCCCATGCTCGGGAGGAGGGATCCTTTCCCTGCGTGGTCGGGAAAGAATTCCCGACGTTCCCGTCGCATCTCAAGAGGAGGCGCTCTCCACAGGAAAGGCGAGAGGAACTCCAGGGTCGTGCCACCATTCCCAGAGTCCCCCAGATGTCTCAGTCCAATTCCAGGGAAACGTGTTTTCCCTGCACAGCCTCGACTTTCAAGCCGAGGATCGACTAACACCACCGGTGGCATGTAGTACAGCCCTTTGGGAAAGCCTCGTGGGAACGCCTCGTGTGAAAGCCTCGTGGGAAAGCCTCGAGGGAAAGCCACAGATCCCTTGATCCACGCGAAGGGAAGCGTAACACTGCTGCTACAGCTCGGGAGGAAAGCGCATGTGCATGCCCCCACTCAAGACGAGGACTGACTCCACTGGAGAGACTCCAGAAGTACCCCAAAATCCATGTCAGCACTGGAGAGGAATGCTCAAGTTCCGGCACCGACTCCACACAAGGTCTTAGGCCCCAGCATCGACGGGAGAGGAATCCCGAGAGGCCCCCGAGCAACTCGCATGGGGACTGGCCATTCCTGAGGCCACCAGAGCGGGTCCCTGAGGTCCCCATCGTAAGTCGAGAGCACCTGCCATAAATCGAGAAAATCCAGGAGTTTCTCCCCTCCAGGCGAGATGAGGCCCATTTCCGCTGAGGTGTCTCGAGGCTAAACACATCTAACACCTGGAACTTCCAAAGGGTCCTTCACACCCTTGCTGCAAATCAAGAAGTTCCCCGACATACTCGATCTCCACTCGAGAGGAAGCACGAGAGTCCCGCCCACATCCAGAGGAACCCCGTTTCCCCCTCCTAGCTCGAGAGGAGGGTTCCTTTCCCTGCGTGGTCGGGAAAGAATTCCAGGCGTTTCCGTCGCATCTCAAGAGGAGGTGCTCTCCACAGGAAAGGCAGAGGACTCCAGGGTCGTGCCACCATTCCGAGTCCCCCAGATGTCTCAGTCCATTCCAGGGAAACCTGTTTTCCCTGCACTGCCTCGACTTTCAAGCCGAGGATCGACTCACACCACGGTGGCACGTGGGACAGCCCTGTGGGAAAGCCTCGTGGGAAAGCCTCGAGGGAAAGCCACAGATCCCTTGATCCACGCGAAGGGAAAGCGCGTCACTGCTGCTACAGCTCGGGAGGAAAGCGCACGTGCATGCCCCCACTCGACACGAGGACTGACTCCCCTGGGGAGACTCCAGAAGTATCCAAGATCCATGTCAGCACTGGAGAGGAATCCTCAGGTTCCGGAACCCACTCCACACAAGATCTTAGGCCCCGGCATCGACGGGAGAGGAATCCCGAGAGGCCCGCGAGCAACTCGGATGGGGACTGGCCTTTCCTGAGGCCAGCAGAGCGGGTCCCTGAGGTCCCCGTCGTAGGTCGAGAGCACCTGCCGAAACTCGACAAAATCCAGGAGGTTCTCCCCTCCAGGCGAGATGAGGCCCATTTCCGCTGAGGCATCTCGAGGCTAAACACATCTAACACCTGGAACTTCCAAAGGGTCCTTCACACCCTTGCTGCAACTCAAGAAGTTCCCCGACATACCCGTCTCCACTCGAGAGGAAGCACCAGAGTCCCGCCCACATCGAGAGGAGCCCCGTTTATGCCTCGGACCTCGAGATGACGGATCCTTTCCCTGCTTGGTCGGGAAAGAATTCCCGGCGTTCCCGTCCCATCTCAAGAGGAGGCGCTCTCCACAGGAAAGGCGAGCGGAACTCCAGGGTCGTACCACCATTCCAAGAGTCCCCCAGATGTCTCAGTCCATTCCAGAGGAACATGTTTTCCCTGCACTGCCTCGACTTTCAAGCCGAGGATCGACTCACACCCTGGTGGCAGGTGGGACAGCCCTGTGGGAAAGACTCTTGGGAAAGCCTTGAAGGAAAGACTTGAGTGAAAGCTACAGATCCCTTGACCACGCGTTAGGAAGCGTGACACTGCTGCTACAGCTCGGGAGGAAAGCGCACGTGCATGCCCACACTCGAGACGAGGACTGACTCCCCTGGGGAGACTCCAGAAGTACCCCAAGAACCATGTCAGCACTGGAGAGGAATCCTCAGGATCCGGCCTCGACTCCACACAAGGTCTTAGGCCCCGGCATCGACCCAAGAGGAATCCCGAGAGTCCCCCTGGCAACTTGCATGGGGACTGGCCTTTCCTGAGGCACGAGACCGGGTCCCTGAGGTCCCCGTCGTAATTCGAGAGCACCTGCCGTAACTCGAGAAAATCCAGGAGGTTCTCCCCTACAGCAAAATGAGGCCTATTTCCACTGACGCATCTAGAGGCTAAGCACACCTAACCTCTGGAACTTCCAATGGTTCCTTCACACACTTGCTGCAACTCAAGAGCTTTCCCGACACACCCGTCTACACTCAAAGGAAAAACGAGGGTCCCGCCCACATCCAGAGAAGCCCCAATCCCCCCTCGAGGCTCCAAAGGAGAGATCTTTTAAATGCTTGCATTTCCCGAGTCGAAGACCTTGTGTTGAGTTGGGACCGGAAACTGAGGATTCCTCTCCAGTGCTGACGTGGATTTTTGGGTACTTCTGGACTCTCCCCAGGGGAGTCAGTCCTCGTCTCGAGTGGGGAAATGCACGTGGGCTTTCCTCCCTAAAGGTGGCAGCAGTGTCATGCTACCCGACGGGTGGATCAAGGGATGTGTGGCTTTCCCTGTAGGATTTCCCATGAGGCTTTCCCACGAGGCTAACACACAGGGCTGTCCCACGTGCCACCGTGGTGTGAGTCGATCCTCGGCGTGACAGTCAAGGCAGTGCAGGTAAAAAGAGTTTCCTTTGGAATGGACTCAGTCCTCTGGGGGACTCTTGGATTGGTGGCACGACCCTGGAGTTCCTCTCGCCTTTCCTGTGGAGAGCGCTTCCTCTTGAGATGCGACGGGGAATGCCGGGAATTCTTTCCAGACCACGCAGGGAAAGGATCCCTCATCTGGAGCTACAAGGAGGAAAAGGGCCTCCTCTGGATGTGCAAGGGACGCTCGTGCTTCCTCTCGAGTGGAGACGGGTAAGTCGGGGAACTTCTTGAGTTGCAGCAAGGGTGTGAAGGACCCTTTGGAAGTTCCAGAGGTTTGGTTGTGATTAGCCTCGAGACATCCTCAGCGGAAATGGGCCTCATCTCGCCTGGAGGGGAGAACCTCCTGGAATTTCTCGAGTTGCGGCAGGTGCTCTCGACTTACGACGGGGACCTCAGGGACCCGCTCTGGTGGCCTCAGGAAAGGCCAGTCCCCATGCGAGTTGCTCGGGGGGCCTCTCGGGATTTCTCTCCCGTCGGTGCCAGGCCTAAACCTTCTGTGGAATTGGTGCCGGAACTTGAGGATTCCTGTTCTGTGCTGACATGGATCTTGGGGCACTTCTGGAGTCTCCCCAGGGGAGTCAGTCCTCGTCTCGTGTGGGGGCATGCACGTGCGTTTCCTCCCGAGCTGTAGCAGGGGTGTCATGCTTCCCTTCGCGTAGATCAAGGGATATGTGGCTTTCCCTCGAGGCTTTCCCACGAGGTTTTTCCACGAGGCTTTCCCACAGGGCTGTCCCACGTGCCACCATGGTGTGAGTCGATAATCAGCTTGAAAGTCGAGGCAGTGCAGGGAAAACAGGTTTCCCTGGAATGGACTGAGACATCTGGGGAACTCTGGGAATGGTGGCACGACCCTGGAGTTCCTCTCGCCTTTCCTGCCGAAAGCGCCTCTTCTTGAGATGTGACGGGAACGCCGGGAATTCTTGCCCGAACACGCTGTGAAATGATCCCTCCTCTCGAGCTAGGAGGCGGAAACGGGGCTCCTCTGGATGTGGGCGGGACTCTCGTGCTTCCTCTCGAGTGGAGACGGGTATGTCGGGGAACTTCTTGAGTTGCAGCAACGGGTGTGAAGGACCCTTTGGAATTTCCAGAGGTTAGGTGTGATTAGCCTAGAGACGCCTCAGCGGAAATGGGCCTCATCTCGCCTGGAGGGGAGAACCTCCTGGATTTTCTCGAGCTGCGGCAGGTGCTCTCGACTTATGACGGGGACCTCAGGGACCCGCTCTGGTGGCCTCAGGAAAGGCCAGTCCCCATGCGAGTTGCTCGGGGGCCTCTCGAGATTCCTCTCCCGTCGATTCGGGGCCTAAGACCTTGTGTGGAGTCGGTGCCGGAATCTGAGGGTTTCCTCTCCAGTGCTGACATGGATCTTGGGATACTTCTGGAGTCTCCCCAGGGGAGTCAGTCCTCGTCTCAAGTGGGGCATGCACGTGCGCTTTCCTCCCGAGCTGTAGCAGCAGCGTCACGCTTCCCTTCGTGTGGATCAAGGGATCTGTGGCTTTCCCAGTAGGCTTTCCCACGAGGCCTTCCCATGAGGCTTTCCCACAGGGCTGTTCCACGTGCCACCGTGGTTTGAGTCGATCCTCAGCTTGGAATGCCGTGGCAGTGCAGGGAAAGCATGGAAAACAGGTTTCCCTGGAAAGGACTGAGACATCAGGGGGACTTTGGGTATGGTGGCACGACCCTGGAGTTCCTCTCACCTTTCCTGTGGAGAGCGCCTCCTCTTGAGATGCGACGGGAACGCCGGAAATTCTTTCCCGTACACGCAGGGAAAGGATCCCTTCTCTCGAGCTAGGAGGCGGAAACGGGGCTCCTCTGGATGTGGGCGGGACCTCGTGCTTCCTCTCGAGTGGAGACGGGTATGTCGGGGAACTTCTTGAGTTGCAGCAAGGGTGTGAAGGACCCTTTGGAAGTTCCAGTGGTTAGGCGTGATTAGCCTTGAGATGTCTCAGCGGAAAGGGGGCCTCATCTCTCCTGGAAGGGAGAACCTCCTGGATTTTCTCTAGTTTCGGCAGGTGCTCTCGACTTACGACGGGGACCTCAGGGACCCGCTCTGGTGGCCTCAGGAAAGGCCAGTCCCCATGCGAGTTGCTCAGGGGCCTCTCGGGATTACTCTCCCGTCGATGCCGGGGCCTAAGACCTTGTGTAGAGTCGGTGCCAGAAGCTGAGGAGTCCTCTCCAGTGCTGACATGGATCTTGGGATACTTCTTGAGTCTCCCCAGGGCAGTCAGTCCTCGTTACGAGTGGGGGCATGCACGTGCAATTTCCTCCCGAGCTGTAGCAGCAGTGTCACGCTTCCCTTCGCGTAGAACAAGGGATCTGTGGCTTTCCCTCGAGGCTTTCCCACGAGGCTTTCCCACAGGGCTGTCCCACGTGCCACCGTGGTGTGAGTCGATCCTCGGCTTGAAAGTCGAGGCAGTGCCAGGGAAAACAGGTTTCCCTGGAATGGACTGAGACATCTGGGGGACTCTGGGAATGGTGGCACGATAATGCAGTTCCTCTCGCGGTTCCTGTGGAGAGTGCCTCCTCTTGAGATGCGACAGGAATGCCGGGAATTCTTTCCCGACCACGCAGGGAAAGGGATCCCTCCCTCTCGAGCTAGGAGGCGGAAACGGGGCTCCTCTGGATGTGGGCGGGACTCTCGTGCTTCCTCTCGAGTGGAGACGGGTATGTCGGGGAAATTCTTGAGTTGCAGCAAGGGTGTGAAGGACCCTTTGGACGTTCAGAGGTTAGGTTTGATTAGCCTCGAGATGCCGCAGCGGAAATGGGCCTTTCTCGCCTGGAGGGGAGAACCTCCTAGATTTACTCGAGTTGCCTCAGGTGCTCTGGACCTAAGACGGGGACCTCAGGGACCCGTTCTGGTGGCCTCAGGAAAGGCCAGTCCCCATGAAAGTTGCCCTGGGGCCTCTGGGGATTCCTCTCCCGTCGATGCCGGGGCCTAAGACCTTGTGTGGAGTCGGAGCCCGGAACCTGAGGATTCCTCTCCAGTGCTGACGTGGATCTTGGGGTACTTGTGGAGTCTCCCCAGGGGAGTCAGTCCTCGTCTCGAGTGGGGGCATCCACGTGCGCTATGCTCCCGAGCTGTAACAGCAGTGTCATGCTTCCTTTAGCGTGGATCAAGGGATCTGTGGCTTTCCCTCGAGTCTTTCCCTCGAGAATTTCCCACGAGGCTTTCCCAAGAGGCTTTCCCACAGGGCTGTCCAACGTGTCACTGTAGTGTGAGTCGACCCTTGGCTTGAAAGTTGAGGCAGTGCTGGAAAAACAGGTTTCCCTGGAATGGACGGAGACATCTGGGGGACTCTGGGAATGGTGGCACGAACCTGGAGTTCCTCTGGCCTTTACTGTGGAGAGGGCCTCCTCTTGAGATGCGACGGGAACGTCGGGAATTCTTCCCGACCACGCAGGGAAAGTGTCCCTCCTCTCCAGCTATGAGGCGGTAACGGGGCTCCTCTGGATGTGGGCGGGAACTCGTTCTTCCTCTCGAGTGGAGACGGGTATGTCGAGGCACTTTTTGAGTAGCAGCAAAGGTGTGACGGACACTTTGGAAGTTCCAGAGGTTAGTTGTGATTAGCCTCCAGACGCCTCATTGGAAATGGGCCTCATCTTGCCTGGAAGGGAGAACCTCCTGGACGTTCTCGAGTTGGGGCAGGTGCTCTCGTCATACGACAGGGACCTCAGGGACCCGCTCTGGTGGACTCAGGAAAGGCCAGTCCACATGAATGTTGCTCGGGTGTCTCTCGGAATTTCTCTCCCGTAGATGCTGGAGCCCAAAACCTTGTGTGGAGTCGGTGCCGGAAACTGAGGATTCCTCTCCTGTGCTGACATGGATCTTGGGGTACTTCTGGAGTCTCCCCAGGTGAGTCAGTCCTCGTCTCGAGTGGGGGCATGCACGTGCACTTTCCTCCCGAGCTGTAGCAGCAGTGTCACGCTTCCTTTAGCGTGGATCAAGGGATCTGTGGCTTTCCCTCGAGGCTTTCCCAAGAGGCTTTCCCACAGGGCTGCCCACGTGCCACTGTAGTGTGAGTCTACCCTCGGCTTGAAAGTTGAGGCAGTGCTGGGAAAACAGTTTTCTCTGGAATGGACGGAGATATCTGGGGGACTCTCGAAATGGTGGCACAACCCTGGAGTTCCTCTCGCCTTACCTGTGGAGAGCGCCTCCACTTGAGATGCGACGGGAAAGCCGGGAATTCTTTCACAACTACGCGGGGAAGGATCCCTCCTCCCGAGCTATGAGGCGGAAACGGGGCTCTTCTGGATCTGGGTTGGACTCTCGTGCTTCCTCTGGATTGGAGACGGGTATGTCAGGGAACTTCTTGAGTTGCAGCAAAGGTGTGAAGGACCCTTTGGAAGTTCCAGAGGTTATGTGTGATTAACCTTGAGACGCCACAGTGGAAATGGGCCTCATCTCGCCTGGAGGGGAGAACCTCTTTGATTTTCTCGAGTTACCCAGGTGCTCTCGACTTACGCCGGGACCTCAGGGACCCGCTCTGGTGGCCTCAGGAAAGGCCAGTCCCCATGCAAGTTGCTCAGGGGGCCCTCGGGATTCCTCTCCCGTCGATGCCGGGGCCTAAGGCCTTGTGGGGAGTCCGTGCCGGAACCTGAGGATTCCTCTCCAGTGCTTACAAGGATCTTGAGGTACTTCTGGAGTATGGAGTCACCCATTCAGTCCTCGTCTCGAGTGGGCATGCACGTGCGCTTTCCTCCCGAGC
>NW_017217493.1:0-12495 GCF_001704415.2 Capra hircus | reverse complement strand
CTCCTTCAGCGGTTCCTTGGCCGCCCAGACAAAGCTCCGCACGGAGAGAGCACCAGGTTCCAAGGGCCCCTGGCTGGGTTTTGCATCCCCACACTCCCAGAGGCTGACTCCGTGGGTGCCTAGAAAGTGTGTGAGAGACGTAGGTTCCCTAGCACTCTCCTCCCCCAGCAGAGACATGTGCAGGTGGTTGGGGCCTTATCCTGCGTGTCTGGGTTCCGCCACAGCCTCAACTCAGGGGAAGCAGCCCCTGAGGCAAGACCTGCTGGAGGAGCCCTGCGCGCCCCGCCTGATAGGCGAGAGCACAGCCAGCAGTGTAGCGAGCCTCCTCGGAGAAGAGGAGGCAGCCGAGCCCAGTCAAGAGGAAAGCCCTGCTTGCACGGAGCTAAGTGGCCTCCAGTACGGCAGAGCTCTAGCTCTGCTCAGAGCCCGATCTGGCAGAGTTTCTGGCGCGAGGCTGCTCGGGGGCTCGCCTTGCCCAGACTTGCCTTGCTTTTAGGCTCCCTCCCAGGAAGGAGCTGTCTGAGCGAGCCTGGGAGACGCCACTGGTGCCTTCCTTGCCTCAGCTCCAATCCTGCCTTGCCTTTGCACATAGGTGCCAGGCGTCGTTGGGGAGGGCTTAGGGGGTGGTGGGTTGCACACTGCCAAGGGCTTCAGCAGTGAGAGCTCTGTCAGAGGGAAGGGAAGGGCAACTGCAGGGCTCCTCCAGCGGTTTCTAGGGCCGCCTAGAATCAGCGCCGCACCGAGAGCACCAGGCTCCCAGGGCCCCTGGCTGGGGTTTTCAGCCCCGCACACACGGAGGCTGATTCCTTGGGTGCCCAGAAAGTGTATGACAGAGTAGGTTCCTAGCACCTCCTCCCCAGCAGAGACATGTGCAGGTGTTTGGGGCCTGATCCTGCGTGTCTGGGTTCCTGCCCACAGCCCAACTCAGGGGAAGCAGCCCCTGAGGCAAGACCTGCTGGAGGAGCCCTGCGCCCCCCGCCTGATAGGCGAGTGCACAGCCAGCAGGGAAGCGAGCCTCCTCGGGGAAGAGGAGGCAGCAAGTCCCCGTCAAGCTGAAATCCCTGCTTACACGAAGCTAAGTGCGACTCCAGTACGGCAGATCTCTAGCTCTGTTCAGAGGCCCGATCTGGCAGAGTTCCTGGCACCAAGATGCTCTGCCATAGGCGAGCCTTGCGCAGACTTGCCTTGCTTTAAGGCTCCCTCCCCAGGAAGGAGCAGGCTGTGTGAGGCTCGGAAACGCCACTGGCGCCTTCCTGGCTTCAGCTCTACCCCTGCCTTGCCTTTGCACTTAGGTCCCAAGCGTCCTTGAGGAGGGCTTAGGGGCTGGTGGGTTGCACACTGCCAAGGGCTCCAGCAGTGAAAGCTCTGTCAGAGGGAAGCGAAGGGCAACAGCAGGGCTCCTTCAGCGGTTCCTTGGCCGCCCAGACAAAGCTCCGCACGGAGAGCACCAGGTTCCAAGGGCCCCTGGCTGGGTTTTGCATCCCCACACTCCAGAGGCTGACTCCGTGGGTGCCTAGAAAGTGTGTGAGAGACGTAGGTTCCCTAGCACTCTCCTCCCCAGCAGAGACATGTGCAGGTGGTTGGGGCCTTATCCTGCGTGTCTGGGTTCCCGCCCACAGCCTCAACTCAGGGGAAGCAGCCCCTGAGGCAAGACCTGCTGGAGGAGCCTGCGCGCCCGCCTGATAGGCGAGAGCACAGCCAGCAGTGTAGCGAGCCTCCTCGGGAGAAGAGGAGGCAGCCGAGCCCAGTCAAGAGGAAAGCCCTGCTTGCACGGAGCTAAGTGGGCCTCCAGTACGGCAGAGCTCTAGCTCTGCTCAGAGCCCCGATCTGGCAGAGTTTCTGGCGCGAGGCTGCTCGGCCGGGGCTCGCCTTGCCAGACTTGCCTTGCTTTTAGGCTCCCTCCCCCAGGAAGGAGCTGTCTGAGCGAGCCTGGGAGACGCCACTGGTGCCTTCCTTGCCTCAGCTCCAATCCTGCCTTGCCTTTGCACATAGGTGCCAGGCGTCGTTGGGAGGGCTTAGGGGGTGGTGGGTTGCACACTGCCAAGGGCTTCAGCAGTGAGAGCTCTGTCAGAGGGAAGGGAAGGGCAACTGCAGGGCTCCTCCAGCGGTTTCTAGGCCGCCTAGAATCAGCGCCGCACCGAGAGCACCAGGCTCCCAGGGCCCCTGGCTGGGGTTTTCAGCCCCGCACACACGGAGGCTGATTCCTTGGGTGCCCAGAAAGTGTATGACAGACGTAGGTTCCCTAGCACTCTCCTCCCCAGCAGAGACATGTGCAGGTGTTTGGGGCCTGATCCTGCGTGTCTGGGTTCCTGCCCACAGCCCCAACTCAGGGGAAGCAGCCCCTGAGGCAAGACCTGCTGGAGGAGCCCTGCGCCCCGCCTGATAGGCGAGTGCACAGCCAGCAGGGAAGCGAGCCTCCTCGGGGGAAGAGGAGGCAGCAGTCCCCGTCAAGCTGAAATCCCTGCTTACACGAAGCTAAGTGCGACTCCAGTACGGCAGATCTCTAGCTCTGTTCAGAGGCCCGATCTGGCAGAGTTCCTGGCACCAAGATGCTCTGCCATAGGCGAGCCTTGCGCAGACTTGCCTTGCTTTAAGGCTCCCTCCCAGGAAGGAGCAGGCTGTGTGAGGCTCGGAAACGCCACTGGCGCCTTCCTGGCTTCAGCTCTACCCCCCTGCCTTGCCTTTGCACTTAGGTCCCAAGCGTCCTTGAGGAGGGCTTAGGGGCTGGTGGGTTGCACACTGCCAAGGGCTCCAGCAGTGAAAGCTGTCAGAGGGAAGCGAAGGGCAACAGCAGGGCTCCTTCAGCGGTTCCTTGGCCGCCCAGACAAAGCTCCGCACGGAGAGCACCAGGTTCCAAGGGCCCCTGGCTGGGTTTTGCATCCCCCACACTCCCAGAGGCTGACTCCGTGGGTGCCTAGAAAGTGTGTGAGAGACGTAGGTTCCCTAGCACTCTCCTCCCCAGCAGAGACATGTGCAGGTGGTTGGGGCCTGATCCTGCGTGTCTGGGTTCCCGCCCACAGCCAACTCAGGGGAAGCAGCCCCTGAGGCAAGACCTGCTGGAGGAGCCCTGCGCGCCCGCCTGATAGGCGAGAGCACAGCCAGCAGTGTAGCGAGCCTCCTCGGGAGAAGAGGAGGCAGCCGAGCCCAGTCAAGAGGAAAGCCCTGCTTGCACGGAGCTAAGTGACCTCCCCCAGCGCTCTGAGAGCCCCGATCTGGCAGAGTTTCTGGCAGGCTGCTCGGCCGGGGCTCGCCTTGCCAGACTTGCCTTGCTTTTAGGCTCCTCCCCAGGAAGGAGCTGTCTGAGCGAGCCTGGGAGACGCCACTGGTGCCTTCCTTGCCTCAGCTCCAATCCTGCCTTGCCTTTGCACATAGGTGCCAGGCGTCGTTGGGGAGGGCTTAGGGGGTGGTGGGTTGCACACTGCAAGGGCTTCCAGCAGTGAGAGCTCTGTCAGAGGGAAGGGAAGGGCAACTGCAGGGCTCCTCCAGCGGTTTCTAGGCCGCCTAGAATCAGCGCCGCACCGAGAGCACCAGGCTCCCAGGGCCCCTGGCTGGGGTTTTCAGCCCCGCACACACGGAGGCTGATTCCTTGGGTGCCCAGAAAGTGTATGACAGACGTAGGTTCCCTAGCACTCTCCTCCCCAGCAGAGACATGTGCAGGTGTTTGGGGCCTGATCCTGCGTGTCTGGGTTCCTGCCCACAGCCCCAACTCAGGGGAAGCAGCCCCTGAGGCAAGACCTGCTGGAGGAGCCCTGCGCCCCCGCCTGATAGGCGAGTGCACAGCCAGCAGGGAAGCGAGCCTCCTCGGGGGAAGAGGAGGCAGCCCAGCCCCGTCAAGTTGAAAGCCCTGCTTGCACGGAGCTAAGTGCGCCTCCAGTACGGCAGAGCTCTAGCTCTGCTCAGAGCCCCGATCTGGCAGAGTTCCTGGCGCGAGGCTGCTCTGCCGGGGGCTAGCCTTGCCCAGACTTGCCTTGCTTTTAGGCTGCCTCTCCAGGAAGGAGCAGGCAGCAGGAGCCTGGGAGTCGCCACTGGCGCCTTTCTTGCCTCAGCTCCAATCCTGCCTTGCCTTTGCACTTAGGTCCCAGTCCTCCTTAAGGAGAGCTTAGGGGCTGGTGGGTTGCACACTGCCAAGGGCTCCAGCAGTGAGAATTCTGTCAGAGGGAAGGGAAGGGCAACTGCAGGGCTCCTCCAGCGGTTGCTTGGCCGCCCAGATTCAGCGCCACACGGAGAGCACCAGGCTCCCAGGTCCCCTGGCTGGGGTTTTCAGCCCCGCACACACGGAGGCTGATTCCTTGGGTGCCCAGAAAGTGTATGACAGACGTAGGTTCCCTAGCACTCTCCTCCCAGCAGAGACATGTGCAGGTGTTTGGGGCCTGATCCTGCGTGTCTGGGTTCCTGCCCACAGCCCCAACTCAGGGGAAGCAGCCCCTGAGGCAAGACCTGCTGGAGGAGCCCTGCGCCCCCGCCTGATAGGCGAGTGCACAGCCAGCAGGGAAGCGAGCCTCCTCGGGGGAAGAGGAGGCAGCAAGTCCCCGTCAAGCTGAAATCCCTGCTTACACGAAGCTAAGTGCGACTCCAGTACGGCAGATCTCTAGCTCTGTTCAGAGGCCCGATCTGGCAGAGTTCCTGGCACCAAGATGCTCTGCCATAGGCGAGCCTTGCGCAGACTTGCCTTGCTTTAAGGCTCCCTCCCCAGGAAGGAGCAGGCTGTGTGAGGCTCGGAAACGCCACTGGCGCCTTCCTGGCTTCAGCTCTACCCCTGCCTTGCCTTTGCACTTAGGTCCCAAGCGTCCTTGAGGAGGGCTTAGGGGCTGGTGGGTTGCACACTGCCAAGGGCTCCAGCAGTGAAAGCTCTGTCAGAGGGAAGCGAAGGGCAACAGCAGGGCTCCTTCAGCGGTTCCTTGGCCGCCCAGACAAAGCTCCGCACGGAGAGCACCAGGTTCCAAGGGCCCTGGCTGGGTTTTGCATCCCCACACTCCCAGAGGCTGACTCCGTGGGTGCCTAGAAAGTGTGTGAGAGACGTAGGTTCCCTAGCACTCTCCTCCCCAGCAGAGACATGTGCAGGTGGTTGGGGCCTTATCCTGCGTGTCTGGGTTCCCGCCCACAGCCCCAACTCAGGGGAAGCAGCCCCTGAGGCAAGACCTGCTGGAGGAGCCCTGCGCGCCCGCCTGATAGGCGAGAGCACAGCCAGCAGTGTAGCGAGCCTCCTCGGGAGAAGAGGAGGCAGCCGAGCCCAGTCAAGAGGAAAGCCCTGCTTGCACGGAGCTAAGTGCGCCCTCCAGTACGGCAGAGCTCTAGCTCTGCTCAGAGCCCCGATCTGGCAGAGTTTCTGGCGCGAGGCTGCTCGGCCGGGGCTCGCCTTGCCCAGACTTGCCTTGCTTTTAGGCTCCCTCCCCAGGAAGGAGCTGTCTGAGCGAGCCTGGGAGACGCCACTGGTGCCTTCCTTGCCTCAGCTCCAATCCTGCCTTGCCTTTGCACATAGGTGCCAGGCGTCGTTGGGGAGGGCTTAGGGGGTGGTGGGTTGCACACTGCCAAGGGCTTCAGCAGTGAGAGCTCTGTCAGAGGGAAGGGAAGGGCAACTGCAGGGCTCCTCCAGCGGTTTCTAGGCCGCCTAGAATCAGCGCCGCACCGAGAGCACCAGGCTCCCAGGGCCCCTGGCTGGGGTTTTCAGCCCCGCACACACGGAGGCTGATTCCTTGGGTGCCCAGAAAGTGTATGACAGACGTAGGTTCCCTAGCACTCTCCTCCCCAGCAGAGACATGTGCAGGTGGTTGGGGGCCTGATCCTGCGTGTCTGGGTTCCTGCCCACAGCCCAACTCAGGGGAAGCAGCCCCTGAGGCAAGACCTGCTGGAGGAGCCCTGCGCCCCCGCCTGATAGGCGAGTGCACAGCCAGCAGGG
Source organism: Capra hircus (assembly GCF_001704415.2). Taxonomy (NCBI): domain Eukaryota; kingdom Metazoa; phylum Chordata; class Mammalia; order Artiodactyla; family Bovidae; genus Capra; species Capra hircus. The sequence goes on along the minus strand of NW_017217493.1, from coordinate 6,599 downwards.
AAGCGAGCCTCCTCGGGGGAAGAGGAGGCAGCCCAGCCCGTCAAGTTGAAAGCCCTGCTTGCACGGAGCTAAGTGCGCCTCCAGTACGGCAGAGCTCTAGCTCTGCTCAGAGCCCCGATCTGGCAGAGTTCCTGGCGCGAGGCTGCTCTGCCGGGGGCTAGCCTTGCCCAGACTTGCCTTGCTTTTAGGCTGCCCTCTCCAGGAAGGAGCAGGCAGCAGGAGCCTGGGAGTCGCCACTGGCGCCTTTCTTGCCTCAGCTCCAATCCTGCCTTGCCTTTGCACTTAGGTCCCAGTCCTCCTTAAGGAGAGCTTAGGGGCTGGTGGGTTGCACACTGCCAAGGGCTCCAGCAGTGAGAATTCTGTCAGAGGGAAGGGAAGGGCAACTGCAGGGCTCCTCCAGCGGTTGCTTGGCCGCCCAGATTCAGCGCCACACGGAGAGCACCAGGCTCCCAGGTCCCCTGGCTGGGGTTTTCAGCCCCGCACACACGGAGGCTGATTCCTTGGGTGCCCAGAAAGTGTATGACAGACGTAGGTTCCCTAGCACTCTCCTCCCCAGCAGAGACATGTGCAGGTGTTTGGGGCCTGATCCTGCGTGTCTGGGTTCCTGCCCACAGCCCCAACTCAGGGGAAGCAGCCCCTGAGGCAAGACCTGCTGGAGGAGCCCTGCGCCCCCCGCCTGATAGGCGAGTGCACAGCCAGCAGGGAAGCGAGCCTCCTCGGGGGAAGAGGAGGCAGCAAGTCCCCGTCAAGCTGAAATCCCTGCTTACACGAAGCTAAGTGCGACTCCAGTACGGCAGATCTCTAGCTCTGTTCAGAGGCCCGATCTGGCAGAGTTCCTGGCACCAAGATGCTCTGCCATAGGCGAGCCTTGCGCAGACTTGCCTTGCTTTAAGGCTCCTCCCCAGGAAGGAGCAGGCTGTGTGAGGCTCGGAAACGCCACTGGCGCCTTCCTGGCTTCAGCTCTACCCTGCCTTGCCTTTGCACTTAGGTCCCAAGCGTCCTTGAGGAGGGCTTAGGGGCTGGTGGGTTGCACACTGCCAAGGGCTCCAGCAGTGAAAGCTCTGTCAGAGGGAAGCGAAGGGCAACAGCAGGGCTCCTTCAGCGGTTCCTTGGCCGCCCAGACAAAGCTCCGCACGGAGAGCACCAGGTTCCAAGGGCCCCTGGCTGGGTTTTGCATCCCCACACTCCCAGAGGCTGACTCCGTGGGTGCCTAGAAAGTGTGTGAGAGACGTAGGTTCCCTAGCACTCTCCTCCCCAGCAGAGACATGTGCAGGTGGTTGGGGCCTTATCCTGCGTGTCTGGGTTCCCGCCCACAGCCTCAACTCAGGGGAAGCAGCCCCTGAGGCAAGACCTGCTGGAGGAGCCCTGCGCGCCCGCCTGATAGGCGAGAGCACAGCCAGCAGTGTAGCGAGCCTCCTCGGGAGAAGAGGAGGCAGCCGAGCCCAGTCAAGAGGAAAGCCCTGCTTGCACGGAGCTAAGTGGGCCTCCAGTACGGCAGAGCTCTAGCTCTGCTCAGAGCCCCGATCTGGCAGAGTTTCTGGCGCGAGGCTGCTCGGCCGGGGCTCGCCTTGCCCAGACTTGCCTTGCTTTTAGGCTCCCTCCCCAGGAAGGAGCTGTCTGAGCGAGCCTGGGAGACGCCACTGGTGCCTTCCTTGCCTCAGCTCCAATCCTGCCTTGCCTTTGCACATAGGTGCCAGGCGTCGTTGGGGAGGGCTTAGGGGGTGGTGGGTTGCACACTGCCAAGGGCTTCAGCAGTGAGAGCTCTGTCAGAGGGAAGGGAAGGGCAACTGCAGGGCTCCTCCAGCGGTTTCTAGGCCGCCTAGAATCAGCGCCGCACCGAGAGCACCAGGCTCCCAGGGCCCCTGGCTGGGGTTTTCAGCCCCGCACACACGGAGGCTGATTCCTTGGGTGCCCAGAAAGTGTATGACAGACGTAGGTTCCCTAGCACTCTCCTCCCCAGCAGAGACATGTGCAGGTGTTTGGGGCCTGATCCTGCGTGTCTGGGTTCCTGCCCACAGCCCCAACTCAGGGGAAGCAGCCCCTGAGGCAAGACCTGCTGGAGGAGCCCTGCGCCCCGCCTGATAGGCGAGTGCACAGCCAGCAGGGAAGCGAGCCTCCTCGGGGGAAGAGGAGGCAGCCCAGCCCCGTCAAGTTGAAAGCCCTGCTTGCACGGAGCTAAGTGCGCCTCCAGTACGGCAGAGCTCTAGCTCTGCTCAGAGCCCCGATCTGGCAGAGTTCCTGGCGCGAGGCTGCTCTGCCGGGGCTAGCCTTGCCCAGACTTGCCTTGCTTTTAGGCTGCCTCCCAGGAAGGAGCAGGCAGCAGGAGCCTGGGAGTCGCCACTGGCGCCTTTCTTGCCTCAGCTCCAATCCTGCCTTGCCTTTGCACTTAGGTCCCAGTCCTCCTTAAGGAGAGCTTAGGGGCTGGTGGGTTGCACACTGCCAAGGGCTCCAGCAGTGAGAATTCTGTCAGAGGGAAGGGAAGGGCAACTGCAGGGCTCCTCCAGCGGTTGCTTGGCCGCCCAGATTCAGCGCCACACGGAGAGCACCAGGCTCCCAGGTCCCCTGGCTGGGGTTTTCAGCCCCGCACACACGGAGGCTGATTCCTTGGGTGCCCAGAAAGTGTATGACAGACGTAGGTTCCCTAGCACTCTCCTCCCCAGCAGAGACATGTGCAGGTGTTTGGGGCCTGATCCTGCGTGTCTGGGTTCCTGCCCACAGCCCCAACTCAGGGGAAGCAGCCCCTGAGGCAAGACCTGCTGGAGGAGCCCTGCGCCCCCGCCTGATAGGCGAGTGCACAGCCAGCAGGGAAGCGAGCCTCCTCGGGGGAAGAGGAGGCAGCAAGTCCCCGTCAAGCTGAAATCCCTGCTTACGAAGCTAAGTGCGACTCCAGTACGGCAGATCTCTAGCTCTGTTCAGAGGCCCGATCTGGCAGAGTTCCTGGCACCAAGATGCTCTGCCATAGGCGAGCCTTGCGCAGACTTGCCTTGCTTTAAGGCTCCCTCCCCAGGAAGGAGCAGGCTGTGTGAGGCTCGGAAACGCCACTGGCGCCTTCCTGGCTTCAGCTCTACCCCTGCCTTGCCTTTGCACTTAGGTCCCAAGCGTCCTTGAGGAGGGCTTAGGGGCTGGTGGGTTGCACACTGCCAAGGGCTCCAGCAGTGAAAGCTCTGTCAGAGGGAAGCGAAGGGCAACAGCAGGGCTCCTTCAGCGGTTCCTTGGCCGCCCAGACAAAGCTCCGCACGGAGAGCACCAGGTTCCAAGGGCCCCTGGCTGGGTTTTGCATCCCCACACTCCCAGAGGCTGACTCCGTGGGTGCCTAGAAAGTGTGTGAGAGACGTAGGTTCCCTAGCACTCTCCTCCCCAGCAGAGACATGTGCAGGTGGTTGGGGCCTTATCCTGCGTGTCTGGGTTCCCGCCCACAGCCCCAACTCAGGGGAAGCAGCCCCTGAGGCAAGACCTGCTGGAGGAGCCCTGCGCGCCCCGCCTGATAGGCGAGAGCACAGCCAGCAGTGTAGCGAGCCTCCTCGGGAGAAGAGGAGGCAGCCGAGCCCAGTCAAGAGGAAAGCCCTGCTTGCACGGAGCTAAGTGCGCCTCCAGTACGGCAGAGCTCTAGCTCTGCTCAGAGCCCCGATCTGGCAGAGTTTCTGGCGCGAGGCTGCTCGGCCGGGGCTCGCCTTGCCAGACTTGCCTTGCTTTTAGGCTCCCTCCCCAGGAAGGAGCTGTCTGAGCGAGCCTGGGAGACGCCACTGGTGCCTTCCTTGCCTCAGCTCCAATCCTGCCTTGCCTTTGCACATAGGTGCCAGGCGTCGTTGGGGAGGGCTTAGGGGGTGGTGGGTTGCACACTGCCAAGGGCTTCAGCAGTGAGAGCTCTGTCAGAGGGAAGGGAAGGGCAACTGCAGGGCTCCTCCAGCGGTTTCTAGGCCGCCTAGAATCAGCGCCGCACCGAGAGCACCAGGCTCCCAGGGCCCCTGGCTGGGGTTTTCAGCCCCCGCACACACGGAGGCTGATTCCTTGGGTGCCCAGAAAGTGTATGACAGACGTAGGTTCCCTAGCACTCTCCTCCCCAGCAGAGACATGTGCAGGTGTTTGGGGCCTGATCCTGCGTGTCTGGGTTCCTGCCCACAGCCCAACTCAGGGGAAGCAGCCCCTGAGGCAAGACCTGCTGGAGGAGCCCTGCGCCCCCCCTGATAGGCGAGTGCACAGCCAGCAGGGAAGCGAGCCTCCTCGGGGGAAGAGGAGGCAGCCCAGCCCCGTCAAGTTGAAAGCCCTGCTTGCACGGAGCTAAGTGCGCCTCCAGTACGGCAGAGCTCTAGCTCTGCTCAGAGCCCCGATCTGGCAGAGTTCCTGGCGCGAGGCTGCTCTGCCGGGGGCTAGCCTTGCCCAGACTTGCCTTGCTTTTAGGCTGCCTCTCCAGGAAGGAGCAGGCAGCAGGAGCCTGGGAGTCGCCACTGGCGCCTTTCTTGCCTCAGCTCCAATCCTGCCTTGCCTTTGCACTTAGGTCCCAGTCCTCCTTAAGGAGAGCTTAGGGGCTGGTGGGTTGGCACACTGCCAAGGGCTCCAGCAGTGAGAATTCTGTCAGAGGGAAGGGAAGGGCAACTGCAGGGCTCCTCCAGCGGTTGCTTGGCCGCCCAGATTCAGCGCCACACGGAGAGCACCAGGCTCCCAGGGCCCCTGGCTGGGGTTTTCAGCCCCGCACACACGGAGGCTGATTCCTTGGGTGCCCAGAAAGTGTATGACAGACGTAGGTTCCCTAGCACTCTCCTCCCCAGCAGAGACATGTGCAGGTGTTTGGGGCCTGATCCTGCGTGTCTGGGTTCCTGCCCACAGCCCCAACTCAGGGGAAGCAGCCCCTGAGGCAAGACCTGCTGGAGGAGCCCTGCGCCCCCGCCTGATAGGCGAGTGCACAGCCAGCAGGGAAGCGAGCCTCCTCGGGGGAAGAGGAGGCAGCAAGTCCCCGTCAAGCTGAAATCCCTGCTTACACGAAGCTAAGTGCGACTCCAGTACGGCAGATCTAGCTCTGTTCAGAGGCCCGATCTGGCAGAGTTCCTGGCACCAAGATGCTCTGCCATAGGCGAGCCTTGCGCAGACTTGCCTTGCTTTAAGGCTCCCTCCCCAGGAAGGAGCAGGCTGTGTGAGGCTCGGAAACGCCACTGGCGCCTTCCTGGCTTCAGCTCTACCCCTGCCTTGCCTTTGCACTTAGGTCCCAAGCGTCCTTGAGGAGGGCTTAGGGGCTGGTGGGTTGCACACTGCCAAGGGCTCCAGCAGTGAAAGCTCTGTCAGAGGGAAGCGAAGGGCAACAGCAGGGCTCCTTCAGCGGTTCCTTGGCCGCCCAGACAAAGCTCCGCACGGAGAGCACCAGGTTCCAAGGGCCCCTGGCTGGGTTTTGCATCCCCACACTCCCAGGCTGACTCCGTGGGTGCCTAGAAAGTGTGTGAGAGACGTAGGTTCCCTAGCACTCTCCTCCCCAGCAGAGACATGTGCAGGTGGTTGGGGCCTTATCCTGCGTGTCTGGGTTCCCGCCACAGCCTCAACTCAGGGGAAGCAGCCCCTGAGGCAAGACCTGCTGGAGGAGCCCTGCGCGCCCGCCTGATAGGCGAGAGCACAGCCAGCAGTGTAGCGAGCCTCCTCGGGAGAAGAGGAGGCAGCCGAGCCCAGTCAAGAGGAAAGCCCTGCTTGCACGGAGCTAAGTGGCCTCCAGTACGGCAGAGCTCTAGCTCTGCTCAGAGCCCCGATCTGGCAGAGTTTCTGGCGCGAGGCTGCTCGGCCGGGGGCTCGCCTTGCCAGACTTGCCTTGCTTTTAGGCTCCCTCCCCAGGAAGGAGCTGTCTGAGCGAGCCTGGGAGACGCCACTGGTGCCTTCCTTGCCTCAGCTCCAATCCTGCCTTGCCTTTGCACATAGGTGCCAGGCGTCGTTGGGGAGGGCTTAGGGGGTGGTGGGTTGCACACTGCCAAGGGCTTCAGCAGTGAGAGCTCTGTCAGAGGGAAGGGAAGGGCAACTGCAGGGCTCCTCCAGCGGTTTCTAGGCCGCCTAGAATCAGCGCCGCACCGAGAGCACCAGGCTCCAGGGCCCCTGGCTGGGGTTTTCAGCCCCGCACACACGGAGGCTGATTCCTTGGGTGCCCAGAAAGTGTATGACAGACGTAGGTTCCCTAGCACTCTCCTCCCCAGCAGAGACATGTGCAGGTGTTGGGGCCTGATCCTGCGTGTCTGGGTTCCTGCCCACAGCCCCAACTCAGGGGAAGCAGCCCCTGAGGCAAGACCTGCTGGAGGAGCCCTGCGCCCCGCCTGATAGGCGAGTGCACAGCCAGCAGGGAAGCGAGCCTCCTCGGGGGAAGAGGAGGCAGCCCAGCCCCGTCAAGTTGAAAGCCCTGCTTGCACGGAGCTAAGTGCGCCTCCAGTACGGCAGAGCTCTAGCTCTGCTCAGAGCCCCGATCTGGCAGAGTTCCTGGCGCGAGGCTGCTCTGCCGGGGGCTAGCCTTGCCCAGACTTGCCTTGCTTTTAGGCTGCCTCTCCAGGAAGGAGCAGGCAGCAGGAGCCTGGGAGTCGCCACTGGCGCCTTTCTTGCCTCAGCTCCAATCCTGCCTTGCCTTTGCACTTAGGTCC
>NW_017217492.1:0-12496 GCF_001704415.2 Capra hircus | reverse complement strand
TGAAAGGAATTTTTCTAAAAAATGTTTAAGATAAAGACTATTAAAACAGGAGACAAAACTTGCTGATTTGGGAATTTTCCAGTCTTTTAGGATAACAGAAGATGTTAAAATTAATGACTCTCAGGGCATCGAGATTATGTGGTCTAAATATAACATTTTACACCACCTATAGGCCAGTTCTTCTTCATATTATTAAGGTGTTCTAAAGATGAGTGTGACTGTAAAATTCTTGTTAAGCCTCAGAAAGCTGGAAGGGGATGCCTCATGACATTATTTAGTCAGGCCAATACCCTCCAAAGCGTTTAGCTGTGTCACTCAGAGATCCTTTCAGTCACACAATAAGACTTCTACCAAGGCTCAGGGTGTAATCCCTCAGCTATCTCAGCAGAAAACCAAGACAGAGTCAGCCTTATTATGAAGACATGTGTGATTGTGGCTTGGGAGTGGGGTGCTTGCCATGAACACCGGTAACATTATCAGGAGACACACCAAGGTTTTGAGATAACGTATTTAAGTTCAGCTCGGACTGAAAGGACCAGCAATAGTACAAAACAAGAGCGCTGGACTCCTACCTTCTACAAGCAGGAAGCAGGCTAGGGAGACTGTTTCATGTAACCATATACTAGCCATCTTTCATGCAATGGCATCATGTCAGGGGGTAGAATTAAAAAATCAGAGACTGAAGCCTAGGAAGTTTCCAGGCCTTAAATACTAATCAAAGGACTGCCCACAAGAACCCGTGGGATTTCAGAACTGCTACTATTGACTCCCATCTCCCCTCCCCTTTCTGGAACAGGAGTGTCTATGAAGGTTATCTGTGCCTGACCCACCACTGTATGTTGAAAGTGAGCAGATTAACTCATCTCTTTTGTTCACACACCCTCAGGTCTAGAGGAACTACACTTGTATAATTTGAACTGATGTGCTGGAGACTTGAGAGGGTTTTGGACTGCAAGGAGATCAAACCAGTCAATCCTAAAGTAAATTTCTGCTGCATATTCATTGGAAGGACTGATCCTGAAGCTGAAGCTCCAATACTTGGGGATATGTGATGCGAATAACTGACTCACTGGAAAAGACCATGATGCGGAAAAAAAATGAAGGTAGGAGAAGAGGACAGCAGAGGATGGGATTGTGGATAGCATCATCGACTCAATGGACTTGAGTCTGGGCAAGCTCCAGATGTTGATGGACAGGGAAGTCTGCAGTGCTGCAGTCATGGGGTTGCAAAGAATACGACACAACTGAGCAACAGAACACTTGAGATACTGTACACGTGGACCCTGATCCATAGCTGGACCTGACTTAAATGACAAGGTCCTGAACTTCAAGTTAATGCTGTAACGGATAAATTATTTAAAAGCATTGGCAGGAAAATGCATTTTGGACATACAAGCATGTAAACAATTCTGGCCTGTGTGTACCACGTGGTTTTAAATTACGTCCACAGTTCCTTCCTTCTCCCCTTCACATGCGTGGTGGACTTAGTGGCTCACTTCTAACGTTCGAATATTGTAGAAACGAACAATGAAGCATCTGAGACTAGGTCATAAAAGGCACTGCAGTGTCCTTGCGCATCCTCTTGGATCACTCACTCTAGAAGCCAGCTTAGTCATATCTTGAGAACACTCAGGGAGCCCTTTAGAGAGGCCCATGTGAAAGAACCGAGGCTTTCTCTCAGCAGCCAGCAAGCAAACTGGTTTCAACAGCTATGTGAGTAAGCCATCTTGGAAGGAAATCCACCAGTGCATGTTAAGGCTTCAGAGGATGGCAATCTCATGAGACACTGAGCCAGAACACTCAGCTGAATTACTCCTGGATTCCCAACTTTCCGCAGCAGTATGAAATAATTGTTTTAAGCTAGTTCTGGTAATTGGTTATGCAGCAGTTCAGTAATGCACTGCCAACTTTAGGCAATGTCTTTATTCAGAGCTGCCTGTCCATCTAGTCCAATCTAATCCACAATCTGCTACTTCAGTTTAGAAAACATAGCCCACCCTTGATTTGACCACCCTCAGTATCAGATCACATATCATTTCACTCACCTGAATATCTCACCAGCCTTGCCTAGCCTCAGCAATGATCCTCTCAGTTGAGCCAGAATCTAACCTCACCCTTATAGTGGTCTTAATAAGCTTCCATCCACTGACACCCATTCTGTTATTGTTGTCCATTGCTTTTCAGTCTCCCATCTCTGTTTGCAATCCCATGGACCCACCCTGTTCCTTAGCTATAAATCCCACCTGCATCCCTGCTGGAGTCAGACATAAGCTCAATCTCTCTCCCATATTATAATACCCCACTGTAGTACTCTTACCTTGAATAAAGTTTTTCTTACCACCTTTCCTAAGTGTTATGAATAATTTTTAACATTTCCAATTTCTGTTAGTAAGGATTATTTTCAAAGGAATATAGTTTTATCCCGTTACTCTTTATACTATATTCATTTGGGGGAACAAATTTCTAGAATTAAAACATTTCATGTTTTTACCATACAAACAGAAAATATCTTTGAAAATACATTTACATGTCTTAAAATATGTAGTAATCTGAAAAGGATGTGTATAAAGACATGTCAGTGTATATACACAAATATCCTCAGAGTTCCCAGGAAAACTTCTCAGTAAACTATAAATGAAAACATTCAGCCTGTAAATAGTGAAATCTTTGGAAGCAACTTGCCAAAAATCGTAGACAATGAAATTTTAATTAAAAAACATGTATACATAAAAATATTTGGGATTCAGACAAAATTGCTAAATAAAGATAGGTCAATACCTAAACCATCTATTGAAAAAAAAAAAAAAGAAATCCTGAGTATCATGTAATAACCTATAATGGAAAAGAAATTACAAAAGAATAGATACATATCTGCATAACTAAATCACTCTGATATACATCTGAAAATCAACATTGTAAATCAAGCATATTTACAGGAAAAAAATAGTAAAGAAAGCTTCTAAAATACAAAATTATGAAGGAAAAAATCCTAAAGAATGTAGAAAGTATATATGAATTGAAACAAAAAGAAAACAACAAAAATAAAACTTGTTGGGATAATAAAACAAGAGCTGCTTCTTGGAGAAAGAAAATCAGAAACATTGATACAACTGTGGCAAATCTAATAAGGGGACAAGGAGGTTAATTCCAATACTACAAATGAGAAATGAAATGGGATTATGAGAGGATAATATTCAACTCTGAGTGGAATCACTTTTGTTTCAGGAAAGGTCCAATCAAGCAAAAACCTGGGGAAAGAAAGAGGAAGAGAGACAAGGGAAGAAAGCAAGAAAAAGAAAGGAAAGGAGAAGGAAAGAAAAGCAAATGTCTCAACAAATGTTGTAAACTATCCAATAAAACAATTCTCTTCAAGATCTAAAAACAGAAACGGAAATTTATTAAGCCAGATACTCATTGCTTTTGATGGTACTCAGAACAAGAAAGCCCATTTACACATCACTGTTTAGAAGTTTAGAACTGGCCAACACAATATGATTACTTAATCATTCCTTTTTTTTTTTTTTTTTTTTTGCTTTTTTTTTCTAACTTTTATTTAATTGTTAAGTCTTCTATTTCTCCTCTAATTTTTATTTCTATAACCTATTATTACTATATTTTTTGTTTGTTTTTAAAAAAAGACTTTTTTTTTTTTTTTTTTTTAAGGCAAACACCATATACAGTCTTTGGATGGTTGTTGATGGCTTTTTTTTTTTTTTTTTGATTGTTTGTTTTTTAATAATTTTCTTTCTTTTTTTTTCTTTCTTTCTTCCTTTTTCCTTCTGCTTCTCTCTAATATTGTATCTTTGAAAATCCAACCTCTACTCTAGATTTTTAATCTTTGCTCTTAGGTTTTTGTGGTCAATTTTGTACATTTAAAAACCCAAACTTCACTATCCCAGTTTACCTGAGAGCGAGATTACTGGCTTGACCACTCTCTCCTCCTCTGGACTCTCCTTTTTCTGCACCAGGTGGCCTCTGTCTCTTTTCTCCCCCATCTCTCCTCTATCCAACTCTGTGAATCTCTGTGTGTTCCGACGGTGGAGAACACCTAAGGAACAGGTTACTGGCAGGATTTGTCTCTCTCCTACTCACTCCTCTCTCTGATCCTCCTGGTCACCTCTGTCTACTTCCTCCCTCTCCTCTTCCCCGTATAACTCTGTAAATACCTCTGAGCGGTCCAGACTATAGAGCGCACATAAGGAAGTGACTACTGGCTAGCTTGCTCTCTTCTCTTTTGATCTCACCGCATCTCATTCCAGTTACCTCTAACTACCCCTCCATCTTCTCTTCTCCTTTATAACTCAGTGAACCTCTCTGAGTGTCCCTCAATGTGGAGAAACTTTTCATCTTTAACCTAGATGTTTTATCATCGGTGCTGTATAGATGGAGAAGTCTAGAGGCTACTGTAAAAATAAAACTGAAAACCAGAAGCAGGAGGCTTAAATCCAAAGCCTGAAAACATTAGAGAACTCTTGAATTCAGGGAACATTAAGCAATAGGAGCCCATCTAATGCCTTCATACCTACACCGAAACCAAGCTCCACCCAAGGGCCAACAAATTCCAAAACAAGACATACCACACAAATTCTCCAGCAACACAGGAACACTCCCCTGAGCTTCAATATACAGGCAGCTCAAAATTATCCCCAAACCTTTGATGTCTCGTAACCCATTACGGGTCACTCCATTGCACTCCAGAGAGAAGAAACCCAGCTCCACCAAAAACTCCAACACAAGCCTCCCTAACCAGGAAACCTTGACAAGCCACTGATAGAACCCCACCCAAAGTGAGGAAGCTCCATAATAAAGAGAACTCCACAAATTCCCAGAATATAAAAAGGCCACCCCAAATGCAGCAATATAACCAAGATGAAGAGACAGAGGAATACACAGCAGGTAAAGGAACAGGAGAGTTGCCCACCAAACCAAACAAAAGTGGAAGAAGTAGGGAATCTACCGGAGAAGGAATTCCGAATATTGATAGTGAAAATGATCCAAAATCTTGAAATCAAAATGGAATCACAGATAAATAGGCTAGAGACAAGGATTGAGAAGATGCAAGAAAGGTTTAACAAGGACCTAGAAGAAATAAAAAAGAGTCAAAATATAATGAATAATGCAATAAATGAGATCAGAAACACTCTGGAGGCAACAATTAGTAGAATAATGGAGGCAGAAGATAGGATTAGTGAAATAGAAGATAGAATGGTAGAAATAAATGAATCAGAGAGGAAACAAGAAAAACGAATTAAAAGAAATGAGGACAATCTCAGAGACCTCCAGGACAATATGAAACGCTCCAACATTCGAATTATAGGAGTCCCAGAAGAAGAAGAAGACAGAAAGAAAGATCATGAGAAAATCCTTGAGGAGATAATAGTTGAAAACTTCCCTAAAATGGGGAAGGAAATAATCACCCAAGTCCAAGAAACACAGAGAGTTCCAAATAGGATAAACCCAAGGCGAAACACCCCAAGACACATATTAATCAAATTAACAAAGATCAAACACAAAGAACAAATATTAAAAGCAGCAAGGGAAAAACAACAAATAACACACAAGGGGATTCCCATTAGGATAACAGCTGATCTTTCAATAGAAACTCTTCAGGCCAGGAGGGAATGGCAAGACATACTTAAAGTGATGAAAGACAATAACCTACAGCCCAGATTACTGTACCCAGCAAGGATCTCATTCAAATACGAAGGAGACACCAAAAGCTTTACAGACAAGCAAAAGCTGAGAGAATTCAGCACCACCAAACCAGCTCTCCAACAAATTCTAAAGGATATTCTCTAGACAGGAAACACGAAAAGGGTGTATAAACCCGAACCCAAAACAATAAAGTAAATGGTAACGGGATCATACTTATCAATAATTACCTTAAACGATTATTTAAAAAGAATAAAAATATGCCATGTTATTTGTAAAAAGACAGCAGAAATAATTTTTTAAAAATTATTTCTACAAATACTAATTTTACTTACAATATTTTGGCACATTAATAAAACAATAAATTTTACCTGAAAGAACAAGCAAAGCAGACAAGGAAATTCACAAAGGGCAGTAACAAAATAGTAATCTTGACAGATATTCAATATATTTGTAAAGAAAACAAAGTGTCATTGTGTGAACAAAATATAGAGGGATCAATAGAAAAACAGAGGAAGCTCCTGAAAGAACTCAACTCACTATTAACTATCTTTTTTTGCAGGCACAGAAACTGACTCAAGTTAATTCTAAGAAGCAAAGCCCTGATGATATTATCTCTTCTTTTTGTGTGTGTGTGTGTGAAAATTTAGGAAATTTAGGCTGGAGAAGGAAGAGGATAGAGACTTCAAGTGCCTTTAAGGAGGAGGAGGAAAGATAGGGGGTTGAAGATTTGATTGTGTTATTTGAACAGCATTGGTGAAGCTCAAACAAGGGAGGTAGCAAGCCATGCAGGCCTACGGAAAAAGCATTTCCAGAAGAACAGCACTTGCAGTCTTTGGATCGGGAAGAAATGGAATTTGATGGAGGAAAACCAAGGCCAGTGTTGTCAAAAGGAGAACATTAGTGGGGAAAATAGTAGAGTAGAAGGACAGAGAATGGAAAAGAGGAAGCAGTCAGGGACCATACTGCTGGAACCTTTTTTATCTGGCAATAAACACAGCTTGTACTCCTTAGGAGCATACTTCACAGCGACTAACAGTGTTGATAATACCAAGCAACAATAAAAACACATAATGATAACATTTCGTATTTTTTACTATAAAAACGAAGAAAGGAGATAAGAATACAATAGTCTGGTTATTTATTTATACATAGAGTTTTCACCTGAGACCAGAACACACACACACTCTTTATACAACTAAAAGTGGTTTAAGCTGACACTCAGCAAAGTGCTTTGGCCCAAGTAAACTAACTGGAAAGGCCTAGTAAAATATTCAAAGTGCAAATAAATCAATCAAGCTTTGAGGAAATAAACACAATTTATTTGAATTTGAATTTACACTCAGGAAATTACCTAAAATGGAGACAACAGATTCACTACAGCATAATCATCTGTAGTCCTTCCTCTTCAGTTCTGAGAGGGATGCTATCCCCTTGGTGATTAGCACCTTCCAGCATTTTGTGAAAGCTTAGAGGACTTAAATAAATTGAGGAGGGGGGAGAGTGGGGAGAGACAAAGAGGAGGAGAAAGGAAGAGGAAACGGAGAGATTTCTCCTGGCACAGGTCTACAGATAGGGCTTCCTTGAATGGTGCACAGAGATTGCTAGGTATCTGTGCCAGAAGTGGAGAAGGGGTGACATTCAACTCCAGGAGATTCAACTCCAAGAACCTACGGAGGCAGCCAAGTGTGCTGATGTTCAGGAACCAATACTTAAGAGGGAACCCCACAGGTCTGTGAAACAGCCCTTGGAGACCGCAAGAAAAAAGGTTACCACAAGTATAATCGCACATTAGAGGAAGGAAAACTCTATGACCTGACAATTACTGAAATACATGAGACAATTCTTGCACATCAGACTGTGTCAAGAAAGACTGAAACTCAATTAGTTTGATACAATGGGAAATTACACACGCAGAGAATTAGCTGTTAACTGTACTACATTTGTGTCCAAGGCAAGATAAGATACAAAACTGAAATCTTCACGTGTTCAACTAGGGTAAGACACATGTAACTGGAAAAGGTAAGGACGAGTTCTAAAAAGGGTTTAATCACCCTGGACTATTTTCACCCACTATATTTACTATTCTTGGACAACTCCATTGTAGCTTAAGGGTAAGAGAACTCAATTTAGCCCAATTCAAAAGCTGAACAGATTCCCTGTGTTTGATCCTTTTCAGTTAAAACTATGGGTCCAGCACAAATCAAAGTGCACGTCAAGGCTCTTTTTCCTTTGGGAATTTTAACTTGCTTTGCTACTGTGTCTGACAGGGATATGCCTACCTCATTGTGACTACAGGCCAGCCAAATGGCAAAGGGGATGGAATGAATCAAATTCCCCTTTTGATCACTCAACAGGAGGTCCACAGGCACCAGGACTCATTCTATTAACTATCTCTGCTTCTCCAACTGCAGTCAATGATACACAGGGCCTGCTTGATGCTTGCAAGCCTCTCTCACCAAACACAGGCATTTTAACGGCTGGCTTCCTTGAGATGTCCCTGGGCTAGGTAAAAGCACTCTGAGACAGTGTTCCTTCTACCTTGGCTCTATGCCTGGAGTGAATGTATGCCTCTTCCTCAGCTGGGACAAGAAGCCACAGCTCTTCACTGATTAAATCCCGTGTCTGGTCCAAACTCACATCAGAGCTTCTCCATCAACTTCTCCACTGCATGCTTTCAGAGCCAGGTTATCTTAGATCAGCCCAAGAGGCACTTCAGAGAGTGACATTCAAATCTGGCTATATAGCTGATACTGAGATCTTCAAGGCATGAAAACAGTTGAAAATTACGTTGCTAAAACACTCTACAGATTATATGTATAGTAGAGCTTTCAAACTTACAAGTAACATCAAATACCAAAATAGGTTGTTACTTTTCCTTTCTCCACTTCTCTCATTCTCTCTCTCACACACACATGCACACATTCTTTTTACATGTTAAGACAATTTTGAAAAACAGATAATAGATTTTTAAATAACATCTCAATATGCAGATCAAACAAAATTGTACTTCCTGTATTTAAAACAAAATCACATAAATTATCCATCGCTTTCCCTATATTTGATATTACTGAATAATGCTATAATTTGATCTTTTTGTTTTTAATGGGGTTTTTAACTTTGACTGAAACACTTGCTTCAGACTTACTGAAAGCAGAATTAACATTTTTTTTTCTTTTTTTGACCTCCTACTTTAGATTTCAGGGGTGATGATTCAAAATCAGATGTGTTCACAGTAATGGATGCTATTTCCACCAATCCTGCTTGAAGGGGTTCCAGTGATACCTGAATAACAACTTTTGTTTCAGGAGACAATCCTTCTAGCTGCTTAGGCTTCTTAAACATTTGATGACACTGGGTCTTGTGCTCCCTTTTCTCTTTGAAAGTTAAAAACTGTAGCCGACATTTGGAACACTGGTGAAAACTCTTTTCCCAGTGCCCTCTATGATGACGTCTGTATGCTGTTGCAGTTTTAAAAATTTTGAGACAAAACGGGCAAAGTAAATTCTTAGTGTTACCATGGCATGCTCGGAAATGTGCATCCACATCTGCAAAAAATGATGATCTGTAACTGCAAACCTGGCATACATAGGGCATTTCACCAGGCTTATGATTGTCTTTCATGTGCTCTAAGAGAACCTGATCTGTCTCAAAGGACAACTCACAGATTTGACAGACTGCGGAGGGCCCCTGGGGAGTGTGGACACTTTCAATGTGACACTGCAGCTGGAAGGGAGTAGGAAACTGGCGGAGGCAGTGCTGGCAGGTGGTGTGGTTTTTCCAGCTGTCACCTCTCTGCCTCTCAAGTTCCAAATGGTGCTTCATGTGATTCATAAACTTGACATTTTTAGAACTTTCAAGCAGCTGAGGCATTTAAACGCTGTGTGGGTCTTCGGTTCTGGCTGCCCAACTCCTATATGCTCTCCATAGTAGAAGTCACGAAGTAACACAATCAGATTTCCTTCTGTGGGATCAACAATCTTGTCTGGACTTGCTAAACTTGGAAAATCAGTTTTTGTCAGTCCATTTTCCCCTAAAGGTCTTACAGGCTTGCAATGAACACTGTCCTTTGGAAAAGGTGTCGGACAAGGTTCTCCATTCTGAGCGTGGCTTAGTGAGGTATGGACACGGTCTGGTGTGCTTTGCTGAGTGGGCACTGTATGAAAAATACCTGAAGGGGAAAAACCTAAAGAATGTTCCCCTATAATGCCATCACTGAGCTTAGGCCTTCTGGGATTTCTGCTATTTGTTTCACAAGTGGAAAGTCGCTTTGATACATGAGGACTTTTATTCATATCTCCTGCAGAAACTGCTCTTTCTACTGGATGCTGACATGAACTTGTGAAGGTAATCAAAGAAGAACATAACTCCTTTGAAAAGCAATTAGGCACTATCTGTGGTGAAATATTTTTATAATCAGCTTGAGACGGAGGTTCAGTAATAATAGGACTCTCTGGTGATCTTGGTTCAGAGTCAGAAACTGGCAAGACAGTCTTTGCTTCTGATGTAGGAGTCACATGACTAACGGGCTGTAATTTGTGAGCGTTACCTTTCCTGAAGTGACCATACCTTTTTCTCCTTGAACAAGAACCTGGGGTATCTCTGTTCAGTATGTTTGAAACGACTGGTTTTGAAGCTGAGGTCATCCCAACAAAGATCACGTCAGCATCTTCATTTACATCTTCCACTCCAACCAAGATCAGTTCATCATCATCATCACCGACTTGTTTGGTTTCTCCCTCCCTTTTCCGTACTTCTGGCTCTTGTTCTTCTTCACGTAACATACATGGTCGTTCCATATTTTTAATACTTTTTATTCTTAGAGGGTGCGGCCACAAGTCCCAGTGCTTCCTTTATACAAACTGCCACCTAAGGATAAACATACTACATATTAGTTAAGAACACAAAAATGGGCTATTTGATTATCTCCAAAACTCTACAGTAGTTATAAACACCCTTATCTTACAGACAAAGACACTGAGTGTCAACGAGGCTCAATGACAGCTGAAAAACCTATGACTACAAGTCTACATGGCTCTAGAATCATAGCTTTGTCCCATGTTCACTGTAATCTCTTCTATTAAAAAAAAAAAAAAAAAACACTACTGATCATTAGGTGAAATCACATGTAAAGGACCAGTATTTTTACAAAAGCACTGTTGTACAGCTTTTAGAAACATGGACTTTGGAGTCAAAGAAGATTAAGTTGGAATTCTAAGTTAACCACACACCAGTTGCATCTTCTTGGGCAAATTTGTAACTTTTAAATGTGTTTCTGTATCTTAAAGACAAACATGCTTATTTCTTAGACTTAAGGTTAACAGCTCTTTGTAAAAGGCATCAGCTATTCAATGGCATCTTGTTTTGGAGTAAAATTGGAAGAAAATGTATCTTCAATGCACATTACAACTGATTCACAAATTCTAATTTCATAAATGTTAACAAAGAAAATAGGTAGCAAAGTCAAAGTATAATCTATCTATACCTACTTAACAAACAGCATAATTCAATGTCAAGCACTTAACACAGGCCTAGGAAATTGAGAATGAGCTCTCTTGATAATCTCACCCCAATTCCACACTGATATATCCTAAATTTCTCCCTCTAATCCTGGCTAAACTGAAATCCAACTATGCTTCATCCTTTACTCCACAGGTCTCTTCCCCACATAGCAGGTAAAGTGATGCCAGTATTTCTCCCATACCAATATCAGACAGAGGCATCACACACACACACACCACACACACACACACACACACACAGATATCCCTTATGAATACAGGTGAAAGAGTCCTCAACAAAATACTGGCAAACAATATCCAACAACATATAAAAAAGATTGTATACCATGATCACATGGGATTTATGGAGGTATGCAAAGTTGGTTCATTATATGAAAGTTAATCAACATTATGCCATTTTAAAACAATAAAACAAATAACACATGCCTGAAGAAAAAGCATTTCCCTGAATCTAGCACCTTTCATAACCGGGGTGAAAAGAACACTTCATAATTAAGAACAGAAGAGAACTTTCCAATCAAAGGGCACCTGTAAAAGACCCACAGCTAACATCATACTTAATAATGAAAAACTGAAAGCTTTCCCTCTAAGACTGGGAACAACACGAGGAAGTCTACTACACACTTTGGCTCAACATTATACTGGCAGTTCTACAACCAGAGCATTCACGTAACAAAATAGAATTGTTAAAATTCTATTGTTTAAAATTCTGTTTTGTTTTTTAAAAAAAAAAAAAAAAAAAAACAAAAAGTCTTCAGAATGGAAAGGAAAAAGTCAAAGTCTATTGGAGATAACATACTTTTGTATATAGAAAATCTTGAAGAAAACACAAGTAGTAAAATTAATATAAAGCTTGCAGAAGAGAAGACAAATATTTTAAAAGTCAACCACATTTTATACAGTAGCAACAAATGTTGTTAAGTAAATACTTGAATCTACACTAGCATTAAAAAGAATATTTAGGAAGTCAGAAAGAGAAAGACAATAGATTCTTTTTAATGGCCGAGTAATACTCCATTGTGTATATGTTCCACAGCTTTCTGATCCATTTATCTGTTGATGGACAACTAGGTTGTTTCCATGTCCTGGCTATTATAAACAGTGCTGTGATGAACACTGGGGTACATGTGTCTCTTTCAATTCTGGATTCCTCAGTGTGTATGCCCAGCAGTGGGATTGCTGGGTCATACGGCAGTTCTATTTGCAAAAGTGGTTGTCAGTACTCAGTACCTCAAAAATTAAATATAGAGTAGCCATATGATGCAGCAATTTCCCTCTTTTGTATATATATATATCCAGTGTTCACAGCAACATTACTCACA